>NC_142951.1:3185478-3217978 GCF_046866305.1 Octopus bimaculoides
GAGAGAGAGAGAGAGAGAGAGAGAGCGAAAGAAAGAGACTTGTATTGGTATAAAGAGTTATTTCAAATATCAAAAACATAAAAATAGCTAAATGTTTCTTTTTGGCCTAAATATCTTTCTTTTTTCTTTTTTTTTCTATAAAATTAACGGATATCCGATTGCATAGCAAAGATATTCTTGACACATCCGCGACCTGGTGACTGAAATCCCATTTCTCACTAATTGTGCGTATGAAGATATATATATATATATATATATAGAGAGAGAGAGAGAGAGAGAGAGAGAAAGAGAGAGTCAGAGACAGAGACAGATGGATAGATAGATAGTTAGTTATGTAAATGTGAGTAGGTACTTTTGGCCGTGTGTGTTTCTTGTGTATATGGGCGTTTATAGGTCAGTTCCATGTAACCGTGGCAAATTTGCCTGGATTCCAGATAACAGCAACGATGTCAGTGAACTAACTTCATAGATTTCTTTGTAGCGATGTAAAAGCCTGGCCTTGCTTCTTTCACCTTTCGCACGTTCCTCAAACACTACTGATGTTATGTTCCTTTCAGACTGTTACCTATCTTCCTCTTTTCGTTATATCTCTCTGTTCTGTGTTTATTACGTAAGCGCAATGCCTGCTCGCGTGATCTTTCTCCTTTCCTCCAGTGCCTCTCTCTGTCTCTGCCATATATATATATATATATATATATATATATATATATGCCATATATATATTTATATATATATATATATATATGTATATATATATATATATATATATATATATATATATATATATATATATATATATATATATATATATATATATATATATATATATATATATATATATGTGCAGGTATGTATGTTTACAGAAAGAGAGAGCCGGATGAGCTGAGGGTATATGTATACACACACATATGCCATTTTTATACAAGTATATACATACACATGCGCACACTCACACACAAATCAATGTTTCTGTGTTTGTTTATATATACATATATATATATATATATATATATATATATATATATATATATATATATATATATGTATATATATGTATGTATATATATATATATATATATATATATATATATATATATATATATGTATGTATGTGTGTGTATATATATTATGCATATATATGTATGTATATATATGTATAAGTCTACATTTACAATTCTCCCCTTTCTATTCCACTCTCTCTACCTTCCTTTCTATCTTTCCCTTTTTCTCTTCCCTCTCTCTCTCTCTCTCTCTCTCTCTCTCTCTCTCTCTCTTAATCTCCTCGCCACACTCTCTCATACTCCCTTGCCTCTCCTACATTCACCTAACCCAGTTATCGCCATGTTGACATCCCCTTCACACACATCGCCTGCCAGTCTCCTTGACCCTCCACTTGGAAACGATGAACTCTGTGGGAAAAAAAAAAAATATGAATAGCACATTCCACTTGATGGTGAATGACTGCCTGGATGCTGCTGCCATCATCGCCACCACCACCACCACCAACAACAACAACAACAACACGACCATCATTGTAATGACGATGCTTATGATTTATATAATGATAATAACAATGATGATGATGGTAATGTTCATGATGTACGACTAATTTTGTTGTTACAGGATATGGATGTATCATATAGCATTAGAACTTACCTTAGAGATTAAGTTAAAAACCTTATATATATATATATATATATATATATATAAATATATATATATGACTGTGTGTATTTGTGTGCGTGCGTTCAGGTGTTTGTGTGTGAATGTGCGCATGTGGTTGCGAGTGTGTATGTGTATGCATGTGTGTATGTTTGTATGTTTACATATGTGTGTTCGCGCGTGTGTGTGTTTGTGTTTATAGCTGTATGTGTTCACGTGCGCGCGATTTTACGTGTATGAGTCTTTCTGTATGTTGGTTTTGAGTGTGTGTGTGTTTTGAACGTGCGTGTGCCATTGAAGAAATCTTTTTTACCGTTACGTTTCAATTTCAATGGCTTTCACACTGAATATAACGACATGTCTCTGATATCCGGAAACATTGCAACATGAAAACATTTTCGTAACGTGGAATTTCCGTAATATATAAATCTTATTCACTTCCTCGTAACAAGAAAATAGGTTTCGCCTCACGAAGCACCAACATATAGCACGGTTGTTGAAAACGCAACGCTTACGTAACGTGGTGCATGAGTGTCTTAAATTCCATCTTTTCAAACTTAATGGTAAAGTCTGATATAAATAAGTTTCGTCCTACCGAAGATCTAATTAAACATGCCAGGTTTTTTAATAGAAATTTCAGTTACGTTTCGAATATCTGAGAAATTTAATCTCTAATACTAATAAGTGCACATCTGTATTTTCGTCAGATAAGATAACATATATTACTCCCTCTCATTATTATAATGAGGCCATTCGTAGTAAAGCCTATCGTAAGGAGTCGTTTGAGGCGGCAAGGTCGGCGAGGGAGGCACGCTAGCAGGATAATAAACACAACGTGCTGAGATGAAATTCCTACGAAATCGATTTTGCCGTTTATCCTTTTGTGGTTGAGAAAATGATTACCAGTGACGAACTGGGGTAGATGGAATCGACTCATTTCCTCCTCCAAAATTGCTGCCCTTGTGGCGTATTTTAAACCATTATTATAATGAGATCTTTACTAGAACAGACTGTCATAAGGAGTCGCGTAGGGCGCAAGGGCGGTGAGGGTGGCGAGAGGGCAGGATCGTAAGCAGAACGGACGGAATGCTTAGCGGCATTTCGTCCGTCTTTACGTTCTCTGAATTCCGCCGAGAACGATTTTTCCTTTCGTTCTTTCGGGACGGATGAAGCAAGTACATCTTAAGCACTTGGGGGCTGGTGGTATTGATGTAAACAATTAATATTGGACCGTATTTTCAAGGGTTTCAAATCGAAATGGAGGTAAATATTTTGCGATAAAACGAAATTTTTAGTTCAATCCTTATAACATCTTCAATGTTTTATTTGCTTCCGTCGTAGACTGCGGCCATGCTGGGGCACCACCTTGATGGGTTGTAGTCGAAATGAATCGATATTAGTGCCTATAGTTTTCAAAATCTGGTACTCGTTATGTCACTCTCTTTATGCCAAACCGCTAAGTATCAGTGAAATAAAAACAAAAACAAAGTGTGTCAAGCGGTGCTGGAGGAGAAACGAAAAGACAAAACGCACGTGCCCAAACACACATATTACGCCAAGCTTCTTTCAGTTTCCGCCTAGTAAATCCACCGACAAGACTTTGCTCGGCCCGGGTGTATACTAGAAGACACTTGTCCCTGATGCCTCTTAGGGGAACTGAACAAGGTACAATGTGGTTGACATGCAAACTTTATTCCACACATCGACAACTCTAAGAATATATACTGCAAAACGTATTAAATTAAATTACTGTTCATTTCCTTAGAAAAAAAAACACATAAAAAAGTTCAACTCTTTCAATGGCAACCTAATTAATATTAGCTATCCCTGTTGAAAATATATTCTAAACTTAATTAACTATTTCCGCCGTGAAAGGCTTTGCAATGTCCATAAAACATCTCATCTACTACATGTAATTATGTTGATGTAAACAAATACCCCCTTAATAGCTTCGCTAACACATGCATCAGAATAGCTGGGAATTGATTTAAAGCGCAGATTTTATCATCATACTCATTAATTGATGAACATATGTGATTTAGCACAATATCCATGTATTAAGAGAATTTATTGCGACCAGCTTTAGCATAAAATGGTCCATCCTTGGCGGAAAAATCTACACGAATCTGCATTGTAAATGATGTTTCAGTGAACTGCTGGTCTTATTTCAAGATCTGCATTACTTATTTGAAAAACTGGAGATGTTGGGTCATTGTGAATATAATTCATCGTATTTAATTCTGGGGATGTAATTCGCTTGACATTAAATATTTAAACAGTTTTGATCGAATTAAATATTCAAAAGTATTGCTCGAATTTGTACAGACAAACCCGTCTTTTTATTCATATATATATACAGAAATATAAGTATGCTACCTTCATACATAGGCGCAGGATGTTTGGCTTCGTCCCCTTACCCGAAAATTAAAACACTTCCCTATAATTTTTCATATAAGAAATGTATTTTGGACTTGCTCTAATCTATTTAATCAACTTTTCCACCGTACATATGTTGTGTTGGCTTTCTGTTCACCGTTTTTATGAACGTTCGAGGTTGGAGGTAACTATTATGTCACTTGTCGTCTGCTCCAATTCTGGCCGAAACTTAACTGAAAGTAGCTAATTATATGTATACATATACATATATATGCACTCGCATATACATACACACGCACAAATACAGAGATATAAATATACATGAATATAATGAATATATGTACATGAATGCGTATATCTATCTATCTATCTATCTATCTATCTATCTATCTATCTATCTATCTATCTATCTATCTGTCTGTCTGTCTGTCTATACATACGTACATACATATATACGTATATACATACGTAAATATATATACATATATGTACTTATGTATATATGTGTAAATATATATGTACGTATGTATATATTTACATATATTTGTATATATGTGTATACATATACATACGTACAGACACACACATATAGACACATATATAAATATTAAGCCTCACCAAACGTTGAATATAGACAGATTCCAAGATTAGCACTAAGTGCAAAATATGTGGGTGAAGAAAAAACAGTGATGGAAGTAGATAGCTGGTACTTTATAATATCGATCTCCAGACAGATATAAATCACAATTGATATCGATAGGAATAGTGAATAGAGGAGAAAAATGCATTGAAGATGCAATACCGTTAAAAAAGAGAAGTAATACAATGTTGCTACTACTACTACTACTACTACTACTACTACTACTACTACTACTACTACTACTAGTAGTAGTAGTAGTAGTAGAATGAAAAGTATTTTTAGTACACGAATTTTACCATGATTAACATAATAATAATAATAATAACAATAATAATAATAATAATAATAATAATAATAATAATAATAATAATAATAATAATAATAATAATTATTATTATTATTATTATTATTATTATTATTGTCATTATTAAACACGAATGAAGAGAACTACTGTGAGAAATTCTTAAAGCGATGTCTGCAGTTCTTCGTGTATGGAATCCTTATCAGTATAAGACATCGGTATCAACACCATATATACATACGTGCATATATACATAGATATATGCATACACATTTGTGTCTGTGTGCATATATGTATGCATATTTGTGTGTATATATACTGTCTTCTTATGTGGGGATCAGAAAACATAGATATAGAGAGCGAGAAAAACAGAGGGAGAGACAGAGAGTGACAGAGGGAGTGGAGAGAGAAAGAGGGAAAGAGAAAAAGAGAAGGAGGAGGAAATGGCATAGTTGCGACGCCATCTATTATCAATCTTTCCTGTTCACACGGTTCCTTTAAGAAAGTATGAAAAAGTCTAAAAACAATGCGAAAATCTGGAAACTCATTCTTACAAAGACTAAAATATTTGGTTGAAGTTTACGTAATGTTGAGTCCTGTAGAGGTGGGTGTCTGGTAAGAAGTTTGCTTCTGAATGACATGGTACTGTGTTCAAGACCACTGACTGGCATATAGGCCAAGTGCCTTCTAGAATAGTCTCATGCCGACCAGCGACGCGAGGGGAGTCATAAACGAAATTGAAAGAAGCATCATATATGCATGTGCGTGTATGTGTGTGTGTGTGTGTTTATATGTTTGCAACGCACATTTTAAAGGTATACCTTTGATCTTTAGATGACTTTTACCTGTGATTACTGCTGGCAGGTTTCGGTGTATTTATACCTCCTCAGTGAAGCATATATTTACAATGACTGTATAAGGCTTACAACGACAAGAGGGAAGGTAATATTTTGTGAGTCATAACTAAATTAAGTTCTAAATTAAAAGAACTGAGTAGGTGCAGGCGTGGCTATATGATAAGAAGCTTTGCTTTTCAACTTCATGGTTCCTTTAACAATATCGTCCAGAAGTGTTATGGGTGGAGATGGTGGACAGAAACTGAAAGAAACCCACCGCATGTGTGTGTATATATATATATATATATATATATATATATATATATATATATATATATATATATATATATATATATATAGGCATGTGTTTGTTTGTGCTTATGTGTGTGTGTGTGTGTGTGTGTGTTTCTGCACGCGTTTGACCTCCATCGACACTGGACAATTTATGTTCGTCTGTTTAAGTCCTTGTTAACTTTAGGTGTTCGGCAAAATACACAGATAAAATAAGTACCAGGTTTAAAAAAAGAAGAAAAGAATTAATGAAAGATAAAAGAATTAATGAAAATTTATATATATGACGGGTATTTTTCAGTTTCCGTCTACCAAATCCAATCAGATGGCCTTGGTCGACCCGAGGTTATAGTAGAAGACACTTGCCCAAGGTGCCACGCAGTGGAACTGAACCCGAAACCATGTAGTTTGTCAGCAAGCTACGTACCACACAGCCACTCTTGCGCCTGCTCAGTTTAGTCATTTAAATATGTTTGTGTGTTCGCGTCTAATCGCGTGTCACTCGAGTAGTGATTCCGCGCGATATGTTCGTCTGTAAATTAAAGCTAAGAGAGAGAGAAATGGAAGAAAGAGAATGGATGAGAAGGAGATATATATATATATATATATATATATATATATATATATATATATATAGAGAGAGAGAGAGAGAGAGAGAGAGAGAGAAGAGGAAGCATAGAGCGGATGAGAGACAGAAAGAGAAAAGGAGAGACAAATAGCGGGTGAGAGAGTGACATGAGAACGAGAGAGAGAGAGAGAGAGAGAGAGAAAGAGGATGAAACAGAGAACGAGGAAGGAGCCAAAGAATCATAGATAGGCTCCTTATTGCTCCAGTATGGACTCATCCAAAGATTCATTTCCGCGCGGAAATTATCTGCATGCCTCAAGAAAGCACACATAAATATAACGATGCATACACCACCCACCCACCCACGCCGGTTCCTTTGTCACGTGCATATGTTTTCCGTAGAAAAATAGAAGTATGTATACATACATACCCACATACATTTATATGTTTATACACACACACACACACACACGCACACACACACACACATATATATATATATATATATATATACATAACCAGCTAAATTGCTCCGGGTTCATTCCTATTGCGTGGCACCTTGGACAGGTAAATTCCTTTATAGCCCTAGGACGACCAAATCCTTCTGATTGGATTTGGTAGACGGAAACTGAGAGAAGTCCATCGTATATATATATATATATATATATATATATATATATACACATACATATATTTGTGTGTGTGCGTGTGTGTGTGTGTATGTCTGTGTCTGTGTTTGCTCCTCATCACCGCTTGACAACCGGTGCTGGTGTTTACGTGCCCGTAACCTAGCGGTTCGGCAAATGCGCCCGATAGAATAAGTACCAGTGTTAACAAAAGTTATGTGCTGGTGACGACTCATTCGACGAAAAATTCTTCGAGGTGGTGCTGCAACATGGCCGCAGTCTAGTGACTGAAACAAGTAAAAGATAGAAGATATGTATACATATTTATGTGTGTGTATGTATGTATGTATGTATATACTTAGGTATATATCGACACGATGTCGAAATAATTGTCCCCTTGTCTATTTGCGTCCATATGTGTTTATACGTAAGTGTGTTTACAAATATATAAACACTCACCAACAGACGTTCGGTTACGTCTCTCTCTCTCTATGTATATTATAGGATTAGTAGTACAGAATGCAGATTAGAATATCGCGTAAGCGTTAGCACCCGAGTGTAAATGTACTGGGTGTCGTTGTGGTTTAATCCGAGGTAGGAATTGATGTTAAGCAAAGCTACTATCGAAGTGCTTCCAGGCGAGACGTTCCCATTTATTGTTATTAAGTCACGATACGGTCAGAACGAATGTATCAATTACATATTTTCTATAAGACGATGATATACTGGTAACGGTGAGAGTGATTTACTGCTATTTCTAGCCGGTTAAAACGTAGTCTCCTCAAACACACACACATTCAAACACACATAGGAACACACACACACGAATACACACACACACACACACACACACACATATATATATATATATATATATATATATATATAGACATGCACACACGCATACACCTACACACACGCACATATACATACACGCACATATACACACACGCATAGGTCAGTGGAAGAACCTGCACATTAAATTAAGGTGCAAGTGGCTCAGCAGTCCACAGACACCCGTAACTTTAACGTAGTTCTTCAGGGAGATTCAGCGTGACACACAATGGGACAAGACCCCCCCCCCCCATTTGAATTACAGGTACTACTCATTGTTGGCAGCTGAGATGACTGGAGCCACGAGAAATAAAGTGTCTTACTCAAAGACACAACATGCCACTTGAAATCGACCTCATGACTTTACGATCGACAGACTCTCAACCTATATTTAACCACGCGCCTTCACCGTCAATCCCACTGCGTGGCACCTCGGTAGAGTGTCTGCTACTATAGCCTCGGGCCGACCAGAGACTTGTGAGTGGATTTGGTAGACGGTATCTGAAACGTGCCTGTTATATATATATATATATATATATATATATATATATATATACATGCAGCACAAAATTTTGTCAGTGAACAGGTCGCGGTCTCAAAGCGACGAAAATATTTTGACAAATTAAATTTAAATGTTGAAGTGAATCTAACGGATTTTGTGTGTTATTTTAAATGGCTTATAAACACATTCCACGCTGCAATTGTTTTCGTTCCAGCACACGATCTCAGGTCAGGTCACTTGCTATGCAAGTGCATCTCCGTAATATATATATATATATATATATATAGATTCAAAAAAACAATAACAAAAAAACAACAAAGTGAGGACGTGATACGGATAGAGTTATTGGACGCTCATGAAAGGAAAGAGAGAGTATATATATATATACACAAATATATGCATACACACACACACACACACAGACACACACACGCACACATACACACACACATACACACACACACACACACATATATATATATATATATATATATTCTAATTTTTTAGTATTTTACTTGTTTCAGCCGTTCGACTGCAGCCATGCTGGAGCACTGCCTTTAGTCGAGCAAATCAACCCCAGGACTTATTCTTTGCAAGCGTAGTACTTATTCTATCGGTTTCTTTTGCTGCACCACTAAGTTACGGGGACAAGCACCCCGGCATTGGTTTTCAAGCGATGTTGGGGAGACGAACTCAGATACACAAACATACACGCACATAGATATACATGCATACATATATACTACGGGCTTCTTTCAGTTTCCATCTACCATATCCACTCACAAAGCTATGTTCGGTCCGGGGCTATAATAGAAGACACTTGCGCAAGGTGCCATGGAGTGGGACTGAACCCAGAACCATTTGGTTGGTAAGCAAGCTACACCCATATAGATAGATATAAGTGCATATGCTGGTGCGTGCATGTGTATAATTAAGTGTCGGCTTCCGTTCATGCGTACAGCGTATCTGTCTGTGTGTGCGGTTAGGTGCTCATGTTTATTCTTCGTTGATACAGACGCTCCTTTTCCTTCATCTTAAATCTATGATCGTCAGCCAGAGCATTTTGTGTGTCTGCCTGTCGGTCAGTCAGTCAGTTTGTCTGTTGGCATATCTGCCTCAACGTCTGTGCACCTCACTGCATCACTGCATCGTGTCTGCCGAGCAAAACTCTAATTCCTACCGTCTGTACGTGTGCACGCATGCACGCATGCACGCACGCACGATGGGTTGCTTGTGAGGAAGAGAGTGAGAGGCAACCTTCGTTGTTTACTCCGTAAGTATCGCTCGTTAGATCTACAAACTCACTCACCCACCCACACACACACACACACACACACACACACACACACACACACATACACACACACACACACACACATACATACTTGCATATGCACGTCCTGCTGTGTCTGTGTGACTGTCAGTCAAAGGAGCACAGGTTGCTTGTCAGCCGTCTACATATTCATATACATATATATATATATATATATATATATATATATATATATATGTACACACACACATTTACATATATATATATGTATGTGTGTATGTGTGCATAGTTGTATAAATGTCATGTATTCTATGTGGCTTCGTTTGTCTGTCAATCGGTTGTGCATTCGTCATTCTACGTCAGCGAATGTATGTACTTCTGTTGCAAAATTTATTCCTCTCAAGCTCTCGTGCAAACCGCATTTTAACGAGGTTTCTCTTGTTACGTATATACGTACGTTACGTAAGTATGTATGTGCAATATATATATATATATATATATATATATATATATATATATATATATATATATATATATATATATATATATACACGTGTATATGCAATTATACACACATTATTTGTATATATATATATATATATATATATATATATATATATACATATATATATGCACCAACAATATTAATAATAACAATTATAATCTTTTTTCCCTAGGCATAAGGCCCGAATTGTAGTTGTGGTGGTGATAGTAGTAGTATTATTAACAGTAGGAGTAGGTGTAGGAGTAGCAGCAGCAGCAGCAACAACATCCATGGAAGTTTACTCTTGTTCGGGCGACGGTCTGGCAGAATTGCTAGAGCAAGGCAGTAGCTGTTTTGCCCTATTTCCTTCTGACTCATTAACTTGTGCTTTCAAGTCCAGCCAGCATCAGCTTTAACTTTTTTCCTCTTATTCCGGTTGATGAAATAAAATACTTGGTTACCAGTATCGGCCATCGATCTGTCCACGATCATGTTGGCCTTATGCCCTAATCGGAAACCATTAAGTAATGTGTCGTTGAGGTTTTTGAGCAGCAGGTTGTGTTTGAAGAGTTATTTTGCCGTTATTGAAAGTAGGTCGAGGAGAGAAAATAGAAGCCCCACTGTGAGTTCGTGTTACTGAGATATGAGAGAGACAGAGAGATAGAAAATGAGATCAGGCGGAGAGAAAGAGGGAGAAAGGTAAGGAGATGGAGAGAGGAGAGAGAGAGAGAGAAACCATGAACAGCACATCTAGTTGGAAATGTCTACAGTCAGGGCCGGATTAAGACCCATCGAGGCCCTAAGCACTTAAAACATTTTGGTGTCTCTCTAAAAGATTATGTAATTCAAAATTTAAACAATAACAAACCATAAAATAATTTTTTTTTTTCAAAACGAAACGAAACAGCAAAAGGGAAAATAATGTTTATTTTTGTCTACTTCCATTTTATTTACATTTGAAAATTTTCCTCCTAGCTTTTTTGAATTGCAAAGTCTTTGATCAGATCCTCAAAATTAATCTTAGGTAACACATCTGCAGCTATACTAAGTAGAGATATAGGCATCCCGAATATTATTTTAGCAAGTTTAAAGTGATTTTTTTGTGCCGCAAACCATTTACCATTTCTATGGAGCTCCCTCCTTCCCTTGATACCCTAAGCACGTGCTTATATAAGAGTATTTGTCTCATCTGTCTCTCAAGAACAAGAACTTTAATGTTAGAGATCTCCTACACAGCATGTCACCTACAATGAGTGCCACAAAGTTTCTTCCTGCCACCCCACCCTCAATCTTCTTTTCGTAGGCATTAAGTACCTACTTTCTGCTATCTCATTCCATTCATATCCTCGACCAGGTGATATTTCTCTTTACTTCTCTCAGAATTTCAGGAAAGAAATATTGTGTCCCTACAGAGATGCGTGACATGTTAGGCTTGGTAAACCATATCTCTTTCAAACTAATTCCAAGAAGACCTCAGAATGAAAAATGCCAGAAAATTTTCAATATCTTCTTCGAGATTGTAACAAACACCGGCGTAACATTATTTTACGGCTCGAAAGTGATGAAACGCAAAAGTAACTTTGCAAGGATTGAAGAGAACCGGAAGAAGATGTGTGTCGAAAATAATGGTTTCAAATTTAGCTCGAAGCCAGCAATGTTGGTAGAAACGGGTTTTGACGATGTCATCGACGTCAGTGCTCAATTGCAAAATGATGGAAGGCAAAGTCGACCAAGGCTGAATTTGATGGAGCCAGGAAAAATGTAGCTAAGCAGTTTGTCCACTGCACATCCGAGTCTTCTTGCTCGCCGCCTTCTTTTGTCGGAAATAGCATGGTTTCAGATGAAGTATATATAGCAGGCAGTTAGCAGAAGCGTGAATGTGTCGGCTAAAATTTCTTAACGACATTTCATCCGGCTATTTACGGCTCGGAGATAAAATCTGTGTGTGTGTCTGTGTGTGTATGCGCGTGCTTATATGCGTGTGTGTACTGTTGTGTTTGTCTCTTTGTGTTTGCACTTCTCCATCACTAACGCATGGCAGCCAGTGTACGTTTGGTTTGGTTAGGTTTGAATACGTAATCGTAAATTGACCGTTTCTGCGTGAGAGTCCGAAAAAGAAAATTAGATACTACACGAATCGTTCAACTAAAAATAACCCTTAAAGGTTGTGCCCCAGCATGGCCGCAGTCCAATGACTGAAAGAAGTAGAAAATATATATTGCTTTTCTTTCATAGTATTTGAATAGAGTACGGCGGTGGTGATTTAAATAGTTACTCGTGGGAAAATGATATCCGGAACTAAATCGGTTATAGAGGATTGAGGAGGCGTCTTTGAAAGATGCTCGTAAGAGAATAAATAAATAAATAGATAAATAAATAAATAAAACAGAGGGGTGATCGATACGCAGTTCTAAATCTATTTAGGACGCTTTAGGAAATAGAGTGCTTGATACACTATGCTTGAAAATGAAAGATGGGAGGGTACAACGGTTCGAACTACTTTCAAGCTCAGGTCAGTCAGTTCAATGACAGCTGATCTGCAACGAAAATTTACAACTACAACTACGACCACTACTGCTGCTGCTGCTGCTACCACTACTACTACTACTACAACTACTACTACTACTACTACTACTACTACTACTACTACTACTACTTCTGCTGCTGCTGCTGCTGCTGCTGCTACAACTACTACTATGCTACTATTACTACTACTTCTACTACACCTGCCCCCACTTCAACTTTGCTGTGTCTCGTCCTCCGCGACTCCGCACCGAATACCTTGCCTAATCAGTGTTATTCAAATACAAATATTTTCAGAGAAAGATAGACATACAGACAGAGAAACAGACAGACAAAAAGACAGACAGATAGATAGATAGATAGATAGATAGATAGATAGATAGATAGATAGATAGATAGATAGAAACATAGATGCATAGATACATAGATAACGGGACAAGTAGAGAAGAAAGAGAGAAAAAGGAGAGAGATGGAAAGAGAGAGTGACGGAGTGAGAGGAGTTATTAAAACAACGATGAAAAGGAGAGAAATGTTTTGATGGTGTGCTGCTGCTGCTGCTGTTGATGATGATGATGATGATGATGATAACTTATAATGTTTGTGGTCTGAGATCATCAAATAAATCAATTTTGTGTATTGAATGTATCGATTTGATGAAACATCGATTAACCACACCAACGTAAAGATGGCGCGTGTTTATATTGTATTGATAGAAATTAGTGAAACACATAGACCTGATCGGACACACACATTCACACGCACACGCACACACACACGCACACGCACACACACACACACACACACAAACACACGCACAGGCAAATAGACACACCCAAGCACATATACATGTGTATATGAGCACAAACATATAGTTACATTTATTCATACACACACATGTACATATAAACACGACAACAAACATAATTTTCAACAAAGACACATGTGTATATATATATATATATATATATATATATATATATATATATATATATATATATATATATATACATATAAGCATACGTTTCTAAACACTCGTACTTATATACATGTAGATATAAACACAAACAAACGATCGCACACACATATATACAGATATATATGCATACCAACACAAACATATTGATGCTGGCATGTACATATTAACATGCACGTACACACACATATATACACACACACAGACATACACACACACACGCACACAAAGAAATATCGTTGTATATCCGTACATACAAGTAGAGACATATAAAGACACACGCTTCAAGTAAGTAATCATACACACACAAATGTTTCTGTACGTTTAGACAGAGAAGAGTGGTCCTCCGTCGTTTACGACGATATGTGATCTAGTTCATCCAATCAGCGGAACCGCCAGCTCACGAAATGAGCATGGAAGACGCAAATCACGCTGTAGTCATGCGTACTCTTAACGTTGCTCTGAGGGGGGTTCAGCGTGACCGAGTATGTGACATGATTGGTCATTTGAAATTCCGGCACGACGCATACTTGCCGGGGGAGTAGGCAGGAGCAACGAGAAATAAAGTGTCTTGCTCAAGGACGACACGCCTAACCATTAAGCCAGGCGCCTAAGGCAGATATATACATAAAACATTCACACATGCATACATACAAACATACATACATATATGCATACATATATGCATGCATATATACATACATGCATACATACAGATTACAAGTTTAGTTTTATACCGGTAATGATTGGGGCAGTGGAATATGTAGCACATTGCCTTAATCCCAATCTTAGGGATTTAGGCTTCTCAAAACCAGAAAGGAGAAAGCTGATTCGAAAACTACAAAGCTAAGCCATCACTGGAACTGTAAAAATCTGTAAAACTTTCCAGAAATTTGTTACTTAAGTATATATGAGCATGTTTACATATGCAATTATATGCATTGAGAATGCATACATAAGAGAAAACATGCAAAACTGGCGTACACGTAGACATAAAAGTAAGGAGATGACCATCACCAACTAAAACAAATAACAAGGAACTAATAACAACAACAATAACGTATGTGCAAGCGCCAAGCACAACGCCACCATCATCACCGCACCGCCATATGTGTGTGTGCATGTATATATATATATATATATATATATATATATATATATATATATATATATATATATATATATATATATATATATATATATATATGCATATATACACGGACATATATGGATGTTTAATTTTAATTCCGGTTGTAATAACACGGATGGCTACAAGTGGAAACCTTGCTCGTAGACCGGCTGAACCTGGGTTAGCTTCACAACGCCAAAAACAAAAAAACAAATAATGACAATACAAAAGTAAGAGGGACAGTAATCGTTTTGCAATATGTCTGCAACAAATGAGAATTCTCTACAAAGGCCACAAAACAAGGCAATTCCTACCATTATAGACCACACACTGCTTACAAAGAAGGAAAACGAAAACCATTGGAAGAAGTAATGGAGTTATTGTATAGCAATCGTTATCTCCTACACTCCTCCCCATACCATGAAAGATAAACAAACACAATGACACTTAGTCAAACTGATATCATGTATTCTAAAATACTGCAGTGATCCCATCCTGGGGACATGAGCTCTTTACTCTGTTATGGTGATTAGTGAGAAAAACTAAACCGGAGAGGACACGTTCATAAAATGTGGCCGCAATTGATTCATCTAATTGAAGAAACGTACACGCACGTGGAACCGAAAAAATGTAAGCCTAAAAACTTAACGAACTTCTTCCTTTTTTTCCGTTTTCCTTTTTCTTTTTCTTTTCTTTTTTTCTCCTATCTATGTTCCTCAGATAAACTCTAAATCATTCTGACGATGTTTGTTAGATGGAACGACATAAATGAAAATTTACTTCGAAATGACAAACTGAAACAGCTGTAAATGTTCTTGAACTACAATTAAATTATGACATTCTAAAACCAATGATCAACTTCTGACTGTTAATTGTTGCTCCATTTCGTTTCTTATCTTATACACACAAACACACACACACACACACACACACACACACACACACACACACCCACTCACACACACACACACACACACACATATATATATATATATATGTGTGTATATAACATGAAATAAATGTATTATAAATGCATAAACGAAAAACGGACACAATGGCAAGTTAAAAAAACGAATAGTAAATGCACAGGCGATCGAAAAATCCGATATCAAGTGAACAAACGGAGAGAAAACAAACAAGGAAAGTTCCAAATAGCGCGTGAAATTCTGTAATACCATGTGATTAATAACTGATGAGTAATTTGGGCCGTTCTGTGTCTGTTTTCTGCCTGTTTGGGCAATGAACACACGTTTTTTCGTTCATCTGCACATTTATTATAACTTGCTTTCATTATCTTGTTTTCATTACCTAATTATATCTCATTCTTGTTATTAAAAGTATTGTGCTTGATGTGAGAGTATAATGGATTTTCTAGCATAGCGTGTGACCTCATAGAGATCTCCTTCCTGTATATTGTCAACATATGTGCTCTCCTTATCAGGGTAAACTGTGAAACGTACGTCAATTAGAATGAGATTTAAAACTCTTTGTGGAGATGCTGCTGGACTACTGAAGCTACATTTCTGGAAAATTCTGGTAAATATTGTATAGCAGATTGCATAGCAGATGAAGTGATGCAATACAACGTTATCCTGATCCCAGACACTCATCAGTGAGCCATCTACAATATTTGATTTCTATGTCATTTCGAATGTCCTTTAAAACACTTCCTGAAAGGCTGTCGAACTACTAAACTACTGTACCGAAATTTCCAGAGAGTTCCCTCACGGTGTCTTTAAGTGAAATAACCAGACGTAGAATTATTCTGCTTTACGATATAGATCAATTAAAGTTATGCAATAGTAGATAAGAAATAATACATTTCCTGGAAGTGTTGCTTAGCAGTCACAGATTGCCTTCCAGAAAAGTCTACTGTGTTGTCTCTGGCAGACGGGCAAATTGAAGTAATAGAAACTCTAAATGTTTAAAAACTTTATTTTTTAGTTTAGTGTTATGCTGGCCAAACTTAGATGTATGTTTTTTCCGTTACTGATTGATTTTCATTCAGTTCTCTCATTTACCTACCTCCAACAGATGTATCATTTACCTTAATGTATTTTCTTATTATTACGGATGTAACTTAACTATAAGTTCTTCATGCGGAAGGGATCCCTAGGAAACTTTCCAATATCATTAAATTACAATGTATTTTCATTAAATAAAAAAAATAATAAATAATAATAACAAAAACAAAAAAAAAACATACAGAAACAGAAAATAATTACAAAATAAAATAATAAAAATGTAAATCTCAACTTGTACACTAGACTATTTACGCGTAACTTATGCAGAAAAGTGCAATATTTAATACCACACCCTCTTCCTTCCCCTCCACAACGGTATGGACTGATGTAACATTGTAGAATTAAATGTCCTACGCATAATTATAGTGAAGCGCTCTCGGGTCGATAAAATCAGTATCAGAGATGTAATGGAATCGAATCAAACAAATATACCCAACTAGACATACATATTTGGTTCGGTGCCAAAGTGAGAGTCCATTATTCTGATATCAAAGTTGGGCAGAAGGCCAATTACTCGATGGAACTAACCAAAAAAGACAGACGATTAAATCGACCGGGCGTATTACTGGTCGACTAAAATATTTGTACGTCTCCAAAGTTCTGAAAGTCAACTTTTGAAAGTTTTTGAACTCAGCGAAGAGAGCACATGTCAAATGCAATTATCTGCACAAATATAGGAGCGACCGTGTAGTCATTTGACCTGGTAGGGAAAAAAAAACAGAAAAACAAATAACAGTGAAATATTACTCAAAATACATTCAAGCGACGACACAGGATTATTTACAAATGCGTACAACGGAGAATGGTAAAGATAAATTATATTTACGTCTCCGAAAGTTCTGGAAGTCGATTTGGAAAGTGTTTGAAATGAGTGAGGAGAAAAAGTCCGAGAGATGAAGGTGGAGGGGGGGGGGAGAAATATATATAGAGAGAGAGGGGGGAAGAAAGATAGAGAGAGAGAGATAAAGATAAAGAGGGATGAGAGAGAGATAGAAATATGTACATAGAGAAAGGAGGGCGAGAGAAAAGAGAGCATGTCGATCTCAGTTATTTGGGCAAATATAGGAGTCTCAACATGGTCGATTCAACTACTAGAAATAGCAGCAAGATATCAGTCAATCTAAAGATCATTTACTATGGAGTGCACCAGAGTTGGAGCAACGGAGGCATTCCGTTATGGCTACATATTTGGAACATTCTGAAAAAAAAAAAAATTACAGCATTTGAAGGAAAAGATCACTAACCACTTTAATTCTGTTGATGTTCTTATCGCATTTTCCAACATATTAGTCGACATAGTAAATATTGCAAACATGCAGAGTAAGCATTTAAACATCGTGCTAACTTTTCAAATCAAACTGCATTTCACAAGGAATTTTTAGTCATCCAGTGCTGTCTTGGTGTATAAATCGACCTAATTATTTTTGGCTGTAAGTTTTTGTCTACAAAATTCGATTTGTATGCCGGAAAATACGGTATATTTCAGGCCTTTGATAACAGGAGGCCTGAGACTTCCGCTGGTTTTATTATAAAAACGTTCCATTTTAAAGTGATATTATTTATCACTTTCCGTAGAACCTTCCCGTTAATCTTTGAAACACCAGATTTATTTTACCAAATTCTTTATTATTTCAACATATTTATTGTAAGAAATATATTCATAAAACTCAACTTGTTAAATAATTTTGAATTCTCAAAACAGCTATTCATATTTCTTTATCAAAACTTAAAGCCTCATCACAAATTACGACGCGCCGATTGAGTACGTAAATTATGCTAATCGAATACACATACATTTTTACGTTAATCTTCAACAAATTATTTTTATGTCAGCAAAGTTATGTAACTTATATGATACAACTACTGTATTGCCATCGTGGAAAGCGACGGAGGATGTACATCAATTTCATAAATAATTAATACAGTTTTTTTTTTTTGCGTTTGTAATTCTAGGGGAGAAATGGGAGATTTATAATAACTTTCATGTTTCTTTTAATAAGATTAACTCCATCAGTGGAGTGAACTTTTATCGACCTCAAATCGAAACCACGTCGCACTCTAAACCACACTGGAATAAGTAACTTGTTCTTGCTGGTGTTGCTGTTATTGTTGTTGCTCCTGTTGTTGTTCTTCTTCTCTCTCTCTCTCACACACACAAAACACATATATACACATGCATACATGTTTGTCCATCTATCTATATTTATATTGATGACTGACGACCTGCGACCAAAGGAAAATACTAACAATAACAACAGCTACTACTACTACTACTACTACTACTACTACTACTACTACTACTACTACTACTACTACTACTACTACAGCTGCTGCTGTTGCATTTCCTTTTGTACGGAGCCATGGCTTTCCATTATTTTGGAATACAAAGACGTCTTATGAAATATTTCGATTTTATTAATGTTGCCATTGTGAATGATAATCATGGCAGCGATGTTATTATTGATGATGATGATGATGATGCTGAACCCCCGGATTAGCTCTCATCAATTATACACAAGGTTTATTAGTTAAAAGCGTTCTGGCCATGACCTCCACACTTATTTTAAGTGCAAATTTTCCGCACAATCAGATTATACAAACGGTTCTTAATTCTCTTCAAAACAAGTTGGCTTTGACGGGACGTTCTATTTTTGTCTGTCTTAATTATGCTTGGGGATTTAAGTTTCAGATTACGGCACAAATTTCGAGGAAGAGAAAGTCGATTACATCGACCCTAGTACGCAACTGGTACTTAATTTATCGACACTAAAATACTTAGCTATATTGAGGAAACTAAGGGGATGGCGAGTGGACGGCGTAGCGTAATGGTCATTGTGTTGCACACATGATCGTAAGATTGTGTTCTCTAATCTTGGATCAGCCGATGCGTTGTGTTCTTGAGCAAAACATATTCATTTCATACTGTTCTACTTCACTCAGCTGGCAAAAATGTATAATCATGCAACGGGCCAGCGTTCACACTCCCTCCAGCGGATAGAAGATATTCGGCACTAAATCCAGAAAATCGGACTTGTTAGTCGCTGGATCGAGAAGGTCCTTTCACTCCAGCTCACCACCACCACCAGAACCACCACCACCACCACCACCACCACCACCAACGCCTCCGCCACCGCCGCCGCCGCCGCCGCCGCCGCCGCCGAAGCCACTACCATCACCACCACCACCCCCACCACCGCCGCCACCACCACAGCCACCACCGCCACCGCCGCCGAATAATGACATACATGCTGCCTAAATGGAATCTTAAGAAATTAGGCTCCTCAAATCCGGAAAGGAGAAAGCTGATTTGTAGACTACAGATCCGATCCATCACCGGAACAGTAAAAATCTGTGAAACTTTCCACAAGTTTAGCATTTAAATATATATGAGCATATATGCATATATGCAACTATACGCATGAGAAGACATACATAAAACAAAGCATACACATCTGCACATACACATGCATACATACATGCATACATGCATACATACATACATACATACATACATACATGCATACATACCCTGTAGTTGATGTTGAAATTTGAATGAAGGTGACTTGGGTCTAGGTTAGAAACCGGCTCTTTCTCTATTGGCAAGAAATTTTGAAATTGAACGACGACATAAATCTATACGTGCGTGTGCAAGTGTTTTCAAGTGTCTGTGTGTGTGTGTGTGTGTACGTGTGTGTGTGTTTGTGTGTGCGTGTTCACAAATGGACAAACAACATTCATAGTTTGAGATAAACATATGTATTGAGAACCACACACACATACGCGCACGTATGCACACACAGATACACACATACGCACACACGCAAACACACACAGACATATATACAAACCCAAAATCACAGACAGGCACACATAACAAATATACAATTATTAACTTTAGAATTATGCCATAATCACAAGTATGGAATTTCATCGTCGCTCATATATAGGTCACACACATACAAACACACACGCATACACACATACACACACACACACACACACAAACACACGCATATCTAGATACTTGCATAGGCAAGCATTGATTATATGAGATAAACATGTTTATATTGCCAGTTATATATACACACAAATTTAAAACATTAAAGTTATGGTGCAAAAACAAATACATACATTCATACCATCACACACACACACATACACACACACACGAACACACACACACACACACATGTACACATACACGCACATAAACACTCTCACACACACACACATATACACATACACGCACATAAACACTCTCACACACACACAATCACACTAAAATGAACGGCCATGCACCCGCTTACAATTACACACACGGACACATGAACACGCACACAAAAAGAAATACGAGAGGATGAATACACACATTTACGCGCACGAATAGAAATCCAGGCTCAACAAGTAGCAACAGCAACAACAACAACAACAAAAACACACAGACACACACGCTCACATACAAGGATACGTGCTTATACACATGCAGGCATTTCATGTTTCACTGACGTTGACAAACATTCTCCATCTATCTGCTAGTCTGTCTGTCTGTCTGTCTGTCTGCCTGCCTGCCTGTCTCTTTTTTCTTTATTTCCCACTCTCTATTCTCCCATTCTCTCTCTCTCTCTGTCTCTGTCTCTCTCTCTCTCTCTGCCCGGCACAAAATCACGAATGAAAACACACGACCAACAAGGGAGAAACACATACACACACGTACAAACAAAAGTAAACACACATAGGCACAGAGAGACACGCATACACATATATACACAACCACTCACCTCAACTGTCTCTCTCTCTCTCTCTCTATCTCTCTCTCTCTCTCTCTCTCTCTCTCTCTCTGTGACACACACACGCACAGAGGCACCCACAAACAAACACACACATACAGAAACACACACACACACACACACACACGTACAGAAGTGCACACAAACACATACATACAAACATGCACACATTTACTGACAAGTATGTCACACGTGGTACACAAACGAGAACACCGGGTGAAATGCTTAGCGGTATTTCGTATGTCTTTATGTTCTGAGTTCAAATTCTGCCGAGGTCCCCTTTGCTTTTCACCCTTTCGGGGTCGATAAATTAAGTACCAGTTTCCAACTAGGGTCGATCTAATCGACTGGCCCCGTTCCCTCAAAATTTCGGACATTGTGCCTAGAGTAGTAAAGTATACAAAAACAAGCTCTCTCTCGCATACAAATACAGGCATACACACACACACACACACACACACACACACACACACACATACACACACACACACACACACACACACACACACGTACAGACACCCAAACACGCACATATAAGCACAGGTGTGTGGAAATACACTGACAATGTGTCACACATACGAGCGATCTCTCTCGCGCACACACAAACACACACAAAAATACCCACAGATATGCACACACACACGCAGATAGATACACGCACATACATATACAGACACAGACATACACACACACTGAAACACAGGCACACACACACACAGACGCGCACATACACATACACAGAAACACACACGCACAAACATACACTTACAGAAAGAGAGAGGGAGGCACACATACAGACACACGCAGGCAGACACACACACACACGAACAGACACACACCCACGCACACACACAAACACGCACACGCACACACAAACATACACTTCAAGAAAGAGAGACACACGTAAAGACACACGCACGCAGACACACACATGCACACACGCATACACACAAACTTATACTTACAGAAAGAGAGAAACACACATAGACAGACACATGCTCGCGCACACACACACATAAATTTATACTTACAGAAAGTAGAATCATATAGACAGACACGCATACACACATACACACTGATACACACACACACGCACACTCACACGCGCCACACACACACACACACACACACACACACACATATGCACACGTACAGTTTGATTCTAACCAGTCTGTGTGTTAAGTAGATATGTCGAGTGGCAAAAGTATTAAATTCAATAAAAATATATAAAAAAAGGCCTAAATAAATAACAAAAAATAATATAAATAAAAAGATCTAGAACATTCCCATTTAAGTAAGAGCCTAGCTTCAAAGTAGGAGTCTATGGAAAGTGGGTAGGGGTCAGATGGGTACTTGGTCTATTTTAGATGTGGGAACCATTACAAGCGGGTTCACATGATCCCAAACCTCCCTCTAATGCTTTTAGCATATACGAGAGAGATTTGGTTAATCCAGTTGCAGCAACCACCTGTACTACCACCAACGCCATCGTTGGCTTCTATCAACACTGCCACCACCATCACCATCATCACCATCATCACCATCATCATCATTATCATCCTAATCATCATCCTCATCGTCATCATCATCCTCATCGTCATCATCATCATCATCGTCATCATCATCATCATCATTACCAACATCACCATCATCAATATTCTTATCATCATTATCATCACCATCATCATCAATATTCTCATCGTCATCATCGTCATCATCATCACCATCATCATCGTCATCATCATCCTAATCGTCATCCTCATCGTCATCGTCATCGTCATCATCATCATCATCTTCACCTTAATCGTCACCATCGTCTCCACCGCCATCATCATCGCCTCTATTATTACCAACAACACTATGCCCCACGATATCACAACGACCTCCACCACCAACACCACTACCTCCACCACTATCACAAATATCTCCATCACCGATACCATTACCACAGCCGCCGCCGCCGACGCCGCCGCCACCGCCGCCGCCACCACCGACGCCACCACCGCCGCCACCACAACTATTGACGCCACAACTATTGACGCCACCACCAACATAACCACCACTAATTCTAATAACAAGAGCAACAAGTTCATCATCACAACTACTATCACCACCACCATCACTACCACTACCTCCACCACTATCACTACCATCATCATCATCATCATCATCATCATCACCATCACTACCTCTACCATTACCATACTATCGTCACCACCACTACCACCACCACCATTATCATCACCATTACTAGCCTTTCAAACATCACCTCACCACCTTCAGCAGCATCACCATATCATCACCACCGCCATAACCATCATCATCATCACCACCACCACAACCGCCTCCATAACCATCATCACCATCACCACCATAACACGTCACCATCACCACCACCACAACCACTAACAATCATCATCTCTCCCATCTTCACAATCATTACTACCGCCATCAGCAGCACCGTCACCACCAACCCCCTACCACAACCATCACCACGACCGCCACTGCCACCAACACCAGCACCATCATTACCACCAACACCACTACCATAATACGACTTTCTTAACTAACTAGCGTATCGCCAATGATTTTTTGAATTGGAAGAAATGGTAGCTAAGACACTCTCACACCTACCGCCTCAAGAGTAAAAAGGAGACGAAACGTCGGTGAATTTTTATCCTGTTTTCCCTTGACTTACAGCATGACGAAATGGTCACGGTAAGAATACCTCTGAGTATAAATCTCCTCGACCTGGGGCTAAACTAACAGCAAACAGCGACAACGGCTACAAAACACTCAATCTAAGGAAGGAAAGAAACCTGGGGAAGCCCACATTAAAAAAACACACGTACACAACACACACACACAAGGATACATTATTAAGTTAAGTTCAGAGATATTTTGTAGATTGTAGCGTAAAAAAAACACAGAAAAATATGTCTCTAATCATTTTGTTCGACGCATCAACTATTCTGTAAGGGTTCCGGTTCTATATGCAGCACAGAGCAACCGATTTAGCTTTGCAACAACAACAACTAAAAGTACTGAAAATGATTCCGGTGATGATAAAAAGGATGATGATGATGATGATGACGACGACGACGACGACGACGACGACGACGACGACGACGATGATGACGACGACGACGATGATGATGATGACGATGATAATGGTGACGATGATGATGTTGACGACGACGACGACGACGATGATGATGATGATGATGTTATCATTTCTAACTGGAGGTCATTATCCGTTATACGTATTTCCGCGTGTTACGTAAGTCTAGTCCAGTTGAGAGAGGGAGAATTGACTGCTATTTTTAGTATTTCAATGAACCATGTAAGTACACCTGATGCTGAGGATGTTAATAGCGATCATAATGGTTTTTATTTATGCAATGGGAATATTCGGGGTGTGGGGAGGCGGCAGACATATTCTCCGAACAGGAAACGTTTGTATCTGGAGCTATATAGCATAATCGATACCAATAAGTAAAATAAATAAATAAATAAGTGTATAAATGAAAGTAAAACAAAACCTATCGATCCTGAGGTTTGATTTGTTTTATTGACCGGATTGAACGATCAAACGAAAAGTCCATCCCCTGTAGGATTTGAACGCAAAACCAGGGGGAAAAAAACTATACAGCGTTTGCCACTTAGCCTGGCACTCTACCGTCCCAGTCGACCGATTGCAGCACCAGCAACAGTAGTAGCAGTATTATTATTATTATTAGTAGTAGTAGAAGTAGTAGTAGTAGTAGCAGCAGCAGCGTCTCCTCATCTAGTCCAATAGTACAAAGCGAAAAGTTAGATGGAAAGAACATATCCTTTTCTACTCTAGGCGTAAGTCCCGAATTTTGTGGGGAGGGAGCGAGACGATTAGATCGACCCCAGTAGGCAAGTAGTTCTTAATTTATCGATCCCGAAAGGATGAAAGGCCAAAATGATCTCGGTGGGATTTGAACTCGGAACGTAAACAAATACGAAATACCGCTAAACATTTCGCCCGACGTGCTAACGATTCTACCATCTCGCCGCCTTATATGGAAAGAACATATCGAACCGGCCGGTCACACATACAGATAGACATATACACACACATACATACATACACTTATATTTGCCTACCTTCCAACGTGCCAACCTGTACACCGACTGACCTATCTCCGTACTTACTTACCTACATACATCATACATACATATATACATACATGCAGTCTTACATGCGAATATCCATTCATACATACACATATACGAAATGATGTCATAGACACTTGTATACTTCAAGCGAAACGCACGTCCTCCACACACACATGTAAGCTATCTATGAGCAGAACACACATATAAACACACACACACACACACACACAGACACACAGACAGACACACATACACACAGACACACAGACACGCACAAACATACACCAACCAATTCAGACGGCCGCAAATCCCCAGCACTTAATAAAACAAAGGAACCTTCCTACTTGGTTTGTGGCCAGCTTCAATTATCCAAATGAAAAAAATAAATCCTAAAGAAAATACACACACACACACACACACACAAACACACACAAACACACACACGGTTGTATGCATATATATATATATATATATATATATATATATATATATATATGTGTGTGTGTGTGGCGTCAAACTAATACACCTGTCTTGTTCCCTCACCTGCCTTCATCTTTTGTTTTCTGTAAATTTAAACGATATATATATAATATAGATTAGGTGCAAAAGTAGGTATACAGTTATGAGAAAAAGAAAAAAATCACGTACAATATTCATTTATTTTTCATCAAAAAAATTAAAAGTTTCGATAAAAGTATTATTATAGTTTTCATAAATGCACTTCTGTGATGAATGACAGTTAAAATATTAAAACTGAAGCAAACTTCTAAATTTTTTGATAAAAATAAATGAGTATTGCGCGTGATTTCTTTTTCATAACTGTATACCTACTTTTCCTCAACAGTGTCTGTGTCTTGTCACATTGTGTGTCACGCTGAATCATCCTGAGAACTACCTTTAGAGTACTCATGACTGTGGAGTGCTCAGCCACTTGCATTTTAATTTAACGAGCTGGCTGTTCCGTTGGTAGGATCAGCTGGAAGCCTCGTCGTCGCAACTGACGGAGTTTCAATCTTCTCCTTATATACGCGTAGATATATTTGTGAGTATATGATTATTGTTAGCAAGTTGTCCCGTCTGGAACAGGCAAAACTACCAAATAGAAAATACATGTGCTTATGTGTGTTTGCACCCGAACTCATTCATACACCTTACACACACCCGTACATATGCACAACCAAGGAAGCGGTACGGGTTGAAACGAAACAGTTTCTCCACATTCATACAAAAATTAATTACTATGTAATATTTATTTTAAAGTGGAGGCAAATGGCCTAGATGCTAGAGCAGCAGACACGCGCACCAGAGATTGCGTGATCGAATCTCAGACCGGGCGATATGTGTGTTTTTGAGCGAAGCACCTAAGCTCCACGGGGTTCCGGCAGAAGGTAGTGGCAAACTTCTGCTGACTTTTTCGCCACAAATTTCTCTCACTCTTTCCTCCTACATTTAGCAGCCCACCTGAGACATACCGGCGTCCCGTCCAGGTGGCGAACCTATACGCCAATGAAACCGGTAAACCGACCCTTATGAACCAGGCATGCCTCGAGAAGGAACAAACACACACCATGTGTGTTTGTACAAATGCACGCGAACTCATTCATATCCCACACATACATCCATAGTTATACACAACCAAGGGAGCGGTACGGGTTGCAACGAAACCGTCTCTCTGACAGTAGATCCACATTCATACAGAAATTAATTATTATCTAGCATTTATTTTAATGATTTTGAAAGCCCTCGGTCAAAATACTAGATATACTTTGAAACAATCGCTCCCTCTCCTATACACCCAGCCTCACACGAACTGGCTCTTCCGTTCGGTGGATCAGCTGGAACCCTTGTCGCAATCGACGGAATGCCAATCTTCTCTGTGACACGTATACATGTCTGTGTGTATATGATTATTTTTAACAAGTTGTCTCGTCTGGAACAGGCAAAACCACCAAATAGAAAATATATATGCTAGTGTTTGTATGTGTGTTTGCACCCGAACTCATTCATACCCGTTACACATACCCTCACATATGCACATATGCATATATGAGTATGCGTGTGGATAAAGTTACCCATAACATTTTAGTGGGATGTTTAGCCGGTGCCTGTTGTAAACTCTGGTTTTATACACAACTGTGGTGGAATGAGTTCTAAAACCATGCTTCGCAGACTGAACGAACTCCTCCATCATCACTACCACCAGTGTCCACTGAAGAAGAGCGCCGGATCCTGAAAATTGCATTTAAGAAATATAAGAAACGTTGATAATTAAACTAGAATCGAACCTGGTACCGCTTAACCTGCTCGCATTCGTATACTCATTACATATATACGCGTCTCTCTCTACCCCTCTCTCTCTCACTTTCACTCTTTCTCTCGACCCAAAATCAAGAATGCAGTATAGTCTCTCCGATTGCAACGCTATGCAGTAAGAGCCAAAGTTATCCCAGATTACATATTACCGGCTTTAAAAGAAGGTGATAGTCACCTCTTGGTTACGATATCTTTGTATATTTAAAGAGAGATAGAGATAGATAGACAGATAGACAGACAGACAGACGGACAGACATACAGATACATGGATAGATAGACAGACAGGTAAATAGATAGATAGAGAGATAGGTAGATAGATAGATAGATATGTAAGTATCTATGTTCATAAACACACATACATACACATAAGCACACACAATTACCGTCAAAATCTGATCGGTCATTCAACAATCTATACAGCCCTGAGTGAGAAGCGTTTAATTAGCCGTAAGGCATGCTAGAAAGAACAGCAAAATATCTTTGAAATGACATTGATCTGAACTTTAAATAGGACGTGTTGTGTTATAAGATATTGAAGGCCTCAACTATTCAGATATACTGGTACCATTAAACGGGAGTGGCACGACTGGAAATCGATTATCAGAGTTATGCCCCTGATAGACTACCCCTTAAGCTGAACAACAATGATAATTACTACAGCTCGAATCTACACATTAGCCAGTCAGACAGCCACCTTTCAAGCCAGCCTGCCGACCGGCTCGTAAGCCGACCAGCATCCGGAAAGTCAGGCAACCGAGTATGCGCTTCAGGTATACACACCTACCTACCTACCTACCTGCCTACCTACATACATACATACAATTACACCCACCCACACACACACACACACGCTGATTTCTACGCATGTATATATGAACAAATACGCACACATTCCGATATATCCACACTCGTATACGAACTCACTGCAATATATACACACACGCACACATACAAACACACGCACAAACACACATACACACACACACACCGACACATCTAGGATTACATACAAACACTTACTGATATATACACACGCGCACACACACTAGACACATACTCACACATACACACACACACACACACACACACACAAAGATCGATGTATCGAAACTAACATACACAAACGCACGGATATATACACATGCGCATACACACACACACATGCACATATACACACGCACACACACATGCACATACACACACACGCACGCAAATTGATTTCTACATATGTAGGTATAAACACACATATATACACACATACTCCGATATCTCCATATACACACAATGATACATCCACACGCAGCTACATACATGCATATAAAAACACATACACATATACACAACCATATACACAACTCACATACACACACAGACACAAACACATACACACACATACGCGCACACATACATTTACCGATATATATATATACACATGCGCAAACAAACACCCGCGCATACGCCTGTATATGCATCCGTGCACATATATATACAATAAACACGAACACACATTCACATTGATAGCAAGCTGCACATGTCTGCCACTACTTAATATAGGACGTTTCACATTTCTCATAGCTGGGTATCGGACGTATCTGTGTGGGGGAGCATATGTGCATGCGCGCATGCGTGTTTATGCGCATGTTTGTCAGAGTGTGTTGCAGAGATGCACGTATGTATCTATGCATGTGGCAAGTCTCTATACTTGGGTCAACATCTCAAATTTTCAACTTATATCATGGCAATGTTTTTCTTTTTGTTTTTTTTTACGAATGTTTGGTTTTATAGATTAGAATTTTTTTAGATTTCCTTACATCATATATAAAACAGATTGTATACATACATATATATATAGATATGCAGGGCAGGGAATCATCAATTAGTAATAAAATTAATAATTAACAATTCTGCCGGGTAGCTCAGTATGAAAAAAACCTTCTTCGGTAAAAAATTTATAATCATAAATATATAGGGATTGACAGTAACCTGCTTATATATATATATATATATATATATATATATATAAATATATATATATATATATATATATATATATATATATATATATATATATATATATATATATATATATATATATATATATATATATATATATATATATATATATATATATATATATATATATATATATATATATATATATATATATATATATATATATATATATATATATATATATATATATATATATATATATATATATATATATATATATATATATATATATATATATATATATATATATATATATATATATATATATATATATATATGGTGGAGGCGCAATGGCCCAATGTTTAGGGCATGGATCTCGTGGTCATAGGATCGCGGTTTCGATTCCCAGACCGGGCGTTGTGAGTGTTTATTGAGCGAAAACACCTAAAGCACCACGAGGATCCGACAGGGGATGGTGGCGAACCCTGCTGTACTCTTCCACCACAACTTTCTCTCAGTCTTACTTCCTGTTTCTGTTGTGCCTGTAATTCAAAGGGCCAGCCTTGTCATACTGTGTCACGCTGAATATCCCCGAGAGGGTACACGTGTCTGTGGAGTGCTGATGGACGAGTTTTCACCCAGACACACGCTGACACACACACACATGCACGTCCATCACAAACACACAGGAACGCAGCAACTCTTATTAGACCGGCCGGTGCTTAACCAGGTCTCTTTGGGGGTATCGGTGTGTGTGTGGGAGGAAAAACAAAATTCTTCTGCTAGTTCACCGCGAATTGCCATTCAGCTGGCGCTGCTATTGATTTCGGGGGTAATGCCTTGAGCACCGTGCGAGGAACTACCTAACTCCAAATCGCGAGTGGCCACCTGGTTGAAGAATCAGACGCAGAACAAGCTAGTACAATTAACAACCTTTTCCAAAATGTAATTACGCCTATCTATCTATCTATCTATCTATCTATCTACCTGTCTGTCTGTCTGTTTATGTATCTATCTATCTAACTATCTTCTTTTTTCTCTCGGTCTCTTTTGATCGAACTCCCCCCTTTTTTCCTTCCCACGATCCCTTTTGATCGACACCCACCCCTACTTTTTTTTCTCTTCTTCCTTACCCCTCCTAAAAAAAAAGCACTACATTGTATTCGTCCCATCTTTGTTGAGCCCTGTGTGGCTAATAAAAGAAATGTATCTATCTATCTATCTATCTATCTATCTATCTATCTAACTATCTATCTATCTATCTATGTATCTATCTATCTATCTATCTATCTATCTAAACATCTGGATACCCATCTGTTTATCTATTGCTTTCTCTACATAAGTAGGAGAGATCGTGACAGGGACAGAGAGAGATAGAGAGAGAGATAGATAGAGATAGAGAGAGATAAAGAGAGAGTGATAAAGAGAGAGAGAGGGAGATAAAGAGCGAGAGTGCTGTACAAACATACATACACAATATGTCTTTATTTTCTATTATAGTCCCACACATGCTTTCTCTGTTTTCCTCTGTCCTTCCGTCACATCCCATATGAATGAGTGTAACATTATTTTATACCCGAAACACACGTTAACCGTTGCGAAACCCGGTACCACACTTGGCACAATCGGAAGTATACCAGCCGACCACCCGCTTCATGAAGTGGGTTCGTTACCTGGTTGTGACTTACCATCAAGTATCACTGAGACCAGTGGAAGTTAATTGGAAGGTGTAAAGACGGTGAGACTGTGCGAACGATCCACACCTGTTGAGTGCCTGAGTTTTTCAGTTACGTCCCCAGAATTAACGATTTCGAATCCTGACGTGGCTATGACACAGATAAACACGGGCTATCCCCAAAACTAAATTGATTGTAGGATATGGAATACACGATTAAATCCTTACACACACACTCATATATATATATATATACCCGTCCTGCCCAGCTCTTCGAAACGCCCGTGTTAAAACGGGGTAGCTGATGAAGAAGAATGTTCTCTATGTGGCTTGTGTGTCTTCTCGTCTACGTTTTGTTTGCAATGTCCTGTACCCAGATATGCACCTATACCTACAGGTGGATGTCGGTATGCACATACCTGTACGTATATATGCATATACTCATTTACTATTGTTTATATATATATATATATATATATATATATATATATATATATATATACGTACATACATACATACATACATACATACATACATACTTACATACATTCATGTATGTGTGTATTTTATCGTTTACTTATTAC
>NC_142951.1:3222978-3232978 GCF_046866305.1 Octopus bimaculoides
CCCTTCCAACTTTCTCTTAGGACCTAACAAAAGAGCATCTCCAACATAAAATGATGCCGCTAAAAAACACATCAAGATCTACCTCATATTACAGCGTGTTCCACACACTAAGTACAACACACACACCATATTGTGATTTCAAATTCTGGCACAAGGCCAGTATTTTCGAGGGACTGCTTAAACTGATTACATCGACAAAGGATGAAAGACAAAGTCGACCTCGGCCGAATTTGAACTCAGGACGCAAAAACGAGCAAAATGCCTCTAAGCATTTCGTTCGACATGCTAACGACTCCGCTAGCTCACCAGCTCATATACATTATATATTATATATTATATATATTCTATTATATATGTAATATATAATATATATAATATGTATTATATATTATATCAGCGTGTGTCCGAAAGATGACAATGTCTAACTTTGATCATATCCAGTGCTTTAAGAGCCAAACCGGGTACTCATTAATGAGAGCCCTTGCAATATGTATATATATATATATATATATATATATATATATATATATATATATATATATATATATATATATATATATATATATATATATATATATATATATGGGAGAATATACAAATACTAACAACAGACGAGGACAGGTGGTGTAAATAACAAAAGTATATATTAGTATGACGCTCGGGAATACGGAAAGTCTTTGACGTTTCGAGCTACGCTCTTCAACAGAAAGAATACGGATATATATATATATATATATATATATATATATATATATATATATATATATATATATATATATACAGGGTGGCCTAAAAATGTAGGTTTACAGTTATCACGTAGGCGCATTAAATTTATTTTAAAACATTTTATTACATTTAAATTTCTCTTACAATTAACTAGGTTAGCATAGAATAATGGATTCAGAATTTGTTTTAATAATTAAAATCTATATCGTTAATATATGTATGCGAACGATATAGTTGAATAACGGTAAACCTACTTTTGGGGCACCCTGTATATATCAGAGGCGACTCCTGCTCATCAGCGTCACACACATTTCACATAACCCATATGCCTGTTCGTTTTCCCGCTCTATTTCTAGCCAGAAATAGCTTAATTTTTTATATGTAGCGCTATGGTTTCTCCATTTCTAAGTTAAGGGTAAAAATAAAGCAATCCTCCAAAACACAACTGATCTTTGCACACAGAATAACAGCAATCAAATAATAACAGCGGATCGCACAACAAAGATCGGCAATCTCACTGTTACCTGTATTCTTGACAAGAGATACCAGTTAGTCTTGTAAACCTACCAAGCTCGTTCGTATTAACCCGAGTTAACTTAAAGAAGAAAGACGAAAACGGGAAATGTCTGTTAAATTTGATAAAAGATAAATAGTAAATAAAATATATGAACATATGAATAATGCAGTCCTTCTGATACAGGAAAAACTTCCAAATAGGGCCAGTCAAAGAACTCCACAGATCTATGATTACTTTGATCACTACAAACACGTGCCCTCGCCCAAATGTTGTGCTCTAACCTACAGGCGTGTGCTTAGATTAAGATTCATCGACCCTATCCAGTTTTGCTGCAGTCGCCCACCATTTTACAATTCGCTGGAAAGTCACTTTACCTTCTCTACTATCACTCTGTTTTCGAAGTGATATTTTGAACACTCGATAACGGCTTGGCCGAAGCAGAAGGTATTTTTTCTCACTCTTTCCATCCTCGTCCACCACACGACATCTTTCGCCATAATAACTATGATAATTATAATAAAAATGAATTATTGAATGTTTGAGGAAGTAGAGAAGTAATGAAAAAATGTCAAACGGAAGAAAGGGGATTGTTTGTAGGATGAGTTTAATGGAAAAGAGGAAGGAAGAATTTAGCAGTAATTGTATAAAAGGAAGGGGAAGAGAGAGAGGGGGGAAGAGAGAGAGGGGGAAGAGAGAGGGGGAAGAGAGAGAGGGGGAAGAGAGAGAGGGGGAAGAGAGAGAGGGGGGAAGAGAGAGAGGGGGTAAGAGAGCGAGAGAAATAGAAAGGGGGAAGATTGTATAGATGAGGAATGGTGGATGTAGGATTGAGAAAACTTTTTAACAATTATGGATATGAGAAAATTAAAAACAAAACAGAAACGGAGAGAGAGAGAGAGAGAGAGAGAGAGAGAGAAAGAGAGAGAGAGAGAGAGATAATGAGTGAGACAAAGAATTATAGAAAGCTACAACAGAATACATGCAGATGCATAAACATATACATGTATACACACATATATATACATACATACATACATACTGTAATTGCAGTGTTATAGGATGCAATCTCGCTTAAGATAAACACCTACATGTTTATGGAAAAAATAGTATATTTTGAGAAAAACTCAAAAATAACGATAAATAATACGCTCATACACTGGGTATGCCATCATTAATACATCCATATTTGTTGCATTTAAGCATAAAAGATCACGTCTTATACGCCGACATGTACGACGGCTATTTTATAGGCATTTAGCGACCTGAAATTTTTCCTTCGACCGCTGCCGTACGTCAAAATAATTTCGGAAACTCGCAAAAGTTGGACTGGCTCCAACGGTGCCGACAATTTTGGTGCTAAGAAGATATTCAGGAACATTAGTGTTGCACTGTAGTGCAGTATTTTAAAATAAATTTAATGACTATTTAACAAAATTCTTTTGAACAAGGAAAGAAATATGTCTTGCTTACTATGAATTCAGATATATATCGCTGTAAAATAGATATTTCTCTCACTCTCAAGCACCCACTCTGTCTCTCTCCCACTCTGTGTGCGTGTATATATATATATATATATATATATATATATATATATATATATATATATATGTATATGTATATGTATATATATATATATATGTGTATCTACATATATATGTGCATGTATGTATAAGTGCGTAGGTATAAATATACATACATAATACTTACATACATATATGTATGTATGTATGTGCATATATGAATATATTTATACAAGCGAGGAAATAAATTCAACACATTTGGTAGTAGTTATATATATATATATGGACTGAGTTAAGCTGATGTTAAAAATACATACCGTATTCATACTTAAATAACGTCTGCATACATACATACATACATACATACATACATACACAGACCCACATATATTTATATACAAACGTGCATAACTGTACAAAATTAATTCTATTTTGTACAATATTGGACTTTACATATCTTTTGCCAACAGGAAGCAAGTCAATATATTTTGGTGACTCATATTTCTTGTGCCTTGCAACAGCAAATGTAGTTTGCAAATGTTTTATTTTATTTTTATTGTTTATTTTTTCGTTTTCAGTTGCTTCTTAAAACAATGAAAACTTTTCGCAGATGATACTTCAAGATACGCGAGTTTGTCTGAAAAATTTTACAAGCTAGGTTAAATATACTTTTGCAATTTAGTTCTTTCCATATGTGCTGCGTAAAATGATCTGTTTCAAAATTCATTCATCTTTTACTTGTTTCACTTATTCGTACTACGGCCATGCTGGTGCACGGCTGTGAGGTTTTGAGCAAAACAAATCGATACCGATAGTTATTATTTTTTTAAAACGAATGTTTGGCACACATTCTGTTGGTCACAAATTTCGCTGGACGACTAACGGGTAAAGGGAGGTAAACATGGCAATACCGGGTGTCAAATGTATGTTATATTCGAGGTATAAATGTCATATAATGCAATATATATTATACCAATATATCTACTTGAACTTTTCTTTTGCTAAACATCCTAGATGAATATACTGGTCTATTCTTACTTTACAACTCCGATATGCACAACCTTCCTCCCCTTCCTAAGGTCTATACTATGTTTTATACTATGGCATTTATGCATAAATTCTATCAGTTAGCAGTTTGCATCCGTATACTCAACATGCAGGAATTGAGCACCTATTTCGTATATGATGAACTAACTCTGACGAGATTCGACTTACAAATAATTTCGAATTGTAATAATTAATTTTCTAAAGGTCTACAGTTGTAGAAGAATGCTTCTCAATTCTTTAATTAATAAATAATAAATTATTAATTATCTCTCTATTTTCTTATCTTATTTTAATAAATAGATATATATATACACCACAGTTTATGTACTTACCTTACAGGTGCGTAATGTTCTACATTCTTTGTGCAAGTCTCTAACAAGTACGATCTTACTACCCCTTAATAAGGTGTGTAACCTTTATTTATACTTATATATATATATATATATATATATATATATATATATATATATATATAATATATATATATATATATATATATATATATATATATATATATATATAGATAGATAGATAGATAGATAGATAGATAGATAAACAGACATATGCACAGGCACATACACACACATATATATTCTTTATTCTTTTATTCTTTTATTTGGTGCAGTCATTTGACTGGGGCGATGCTGGAGTACCGCCTCTAGTCAAACAAATCGACCCGAGAACTTAAGCTTTCTAAGCCTAGTACTTATTCAATCGGTCTCTTTTGCCGAAACGCTAAATTACGAGGACGTAAACACACCAGCATTGGTTGTCAAGCGATGATTGGGACAAACACAGAAACACACACACACGACAGGTTTCTTTCAGTTTCCATCTACCAAACACACCGACAAGGCTCTGGTCTGCCCGAGGCTATAGTAGAAGACATTTGCTCAAGGTGCCACACACTAGGACTGAACATGGAACCTTGTGCTTGGTAAGCAAACTACTTACCACTCTGCCACTCCTGCACATATTCGATAGGTTCCTTTGTTTTCTACAGTTTCTGTCTACTAGATTCACTCGCAAGTCGTTGGTCGGCCTTGGGTTATAATAGGAGACAATTGCCCAAGGTGCCACGCACTGTAACTGAACTCGGATTCCTGTGATTTGGGAGAAAATTTCATAGCACGCAGCCACGGGGTGTAAATGTTGCCGGTTTTCGTTGGGCAGGAGTTACTTAATGTGATATTTCGTCAGGATTCAAAGTAGAGCTGTTGAAGTTTCTATACATTGTCCATTAAACTGTCCATAACTAACGAACTTCTTTTGGATATTACTTTCATTTGGAAAATTAGTTTGGTTCTTAAACCTTGAACCTGAACCTGTATAGAACGCCGTTAATTCTCGAAGAAAACATTTTTATTTATCTTGCATATCACATTTTAATGAAGATTGGCGCTGATTTTGCTGCTCAAAAGAATCCCAGAGCAATCTTCGCAAGAATCAGTTTTCTTTGTCGAGGTAATGCATACGATATTTTTTCTTGAATGTTCTTTGGTCGTCTAAGTTTTGTGCCAGTCTTCAACAATTGTTGAAGTTGTACAGTCAACTTCAATTTTTTCTGCTATTTCAAAAGTTGATTTGTTTTGGTCGAATTCCAAAATGGCTATCAATTTACTTTGCAAATTACAAAAGGTTGCCCAGACCTTCTTCATATTTAAAGCTCAGTTCTCAAACATTGAAATTTGATGAGAAGTAGATTCGTGGTAGCCCTCCGGCCAAATTGTTAGTTAATATTGGCAGCAGTTTCTATTGTTTGTCATCGATTTTGAACTCCATAAATCACTACATCTTATACATCCGCTATAGTGGCAGACAAACATTAATTGTTACTGCACTATCTTAATTATCACCTTTCTATCACTACTACGCGACTAATACTACCACATGACCGCGTCCTCCACTAACACCACAAGACTATTGATGCAAATGCCAACACCACTCAAGGAACAGATTATCAGCAAAGCTAGGTTAATCACCAACACAATAGCACCACTACACCAAACGTTGTCATCAACTCCTCCTACAAGAACGATTACACACTCCCCGAAAACAACGCACCCTCTTCTATCATCAGTGACATAAAAAAAACTATGACCTAAACGTGACTCAATACAAGGACACCAACAGAACAACTCCCCTCATCGCCAACAATTCTACCATTAAAACTCATGTTTGAGGGTTGGAGCGACGACGACCGTCTGGTTGTCCGTAATGAAGACATGCCTTGCGCTGATACATTGTTTAGTGCAGAAGTTTTGCGCAACATCAACATCACTCTTTCGTCTGTGATCATTTTTAACCCAGCTGAAGGACCTGGTCAAGCGATCTGGGATAGACACGGATGTAGAGGATGACCAAGATGTTATACTTGAATCGAGCCCTCTTGTTCTCTGCTATGTACGATGTGCTACAGCAGCCACCTTCCCATGGGTTGAGTGAGGAAGGCTTATTCTGCACAGTCCCCCAGATCTAATTTTCTCTCGTAGAGGTAGGCAAGCGCTAGTATTCCAACTATCCCATAGCTGGGACACACACAGGTGCTACTACTCCTGGACAGAGTACAGACAATCCCTAATATTATCAGCAAAAATATACCACTGTGGTCAACTTCGCCTTTCATTCTGTCGGCGTTGATAAAATTAGAATCAGTTGAGTACTGGGTTCGATATAATTTACTTACTCAACCACCCCCCACCACAGGCACAAAAATATTGCTGGCCTTGCGCAAAAATTTGAAACCAATGATATCACCAAAAATTAACGCTACCATCAATAGCAAGAAATTGACTCCTAAGTAACGATGGGTCGCTGTGTAGTCCCTGCACTAGTAAGAAATATCATATATATGCACCTCGGTCCAAATTCAATCGTACTTCAACAGGAAGGAAACATTCATTAACATACTCGAAAAAACCTATGAGATTGTTAGAATTTTCAAAGATAGTTGATCTCTGATGTCGACTCTTTTCAAGATTGTATTATGGACAAATGAAGAGTGCCATTATCAGCAACAGCAGCACCACCACTAACAACAACAGCAGCAGCATCCACAATTTCGCTATTACTTTAGTACTTAACACAAGAAGAGTTGCTAACTATAGTATCACTAGGTTATATGGCATATGCGTGCATGTGTGCATACACATATATATGCATGAGTCTTTGTTTGCTCGTGTGTGTGTGTGTGAGTGTGTGTTAGTATGTGACACATAAGTAGACGTTTCTAAGTGTTACTTGTTGCATCTTAGATAGACAAAAAAGCGGAAGGGGTTATGAGTATTGTACTTGTCTGTGCGTCACAAAGAAAAATAAGCAGAGAGGAAAAAAATGTTCTCCTTTAAGTGCTACCTACAGACAGATATGCATACGTATTCACACATAAATACATACATACACACAGATATATATGTCTATACGTATACTTATATTTACACAAACATGAAAACATATACAAACACACACACTACACGCATGAACACATATACAAACACACACACTACACGCATGAACACATATACAAACAAACACACACACATACGCATACACCCCACCACACACACACACGCGAACGATCTCACAACCAATAATAATAATAATAATGATGATAATAATAATAATAATAACCATAATAATTTGTACTATAGGCACAAGGCCTGAAATTGTTGGGGAGGGGCTAGTCAATTACATCAACTCCGGTGTTCTACTGGTAATAAATATTATGACCCCGAAATGATGAAAGCCAAAGTCGACTTCGGAGGAATTTGATCTCAGACCGGAAAGACAGAACGTAGCAGCAGACGAAATACCGCTAAGCATTTCGCCCGGTGTGCTAACGATTCGGCCATCTCGCCGAATTACCTCTGCTTAATAATAATAATAATAATACTAATAATAATAATAATAATAATAATAATAATAATTATTATTATTATTATTATTATTATTATTATTATTATTATTATTATTATTATTATTATTATTATTATGTATATTTTTTTCTTTGGTCAATAAAATTGTTTTCTACCTTGAAAGCAAAAAAACAAAAAAACAATCCCTACTTGATCCCTCAAACTTTGCTTTCGTGATCTGGACATCAATGTTTTGAAACAGACAACTTTTCCATTACATTTCAGACATATTCAATACCGAGTTGCTGAAGCAGAAATATCGTGATAGTAAATATTCTGCTGAAAAAATGCGCTGGTAAAATATCTTAGCAGCATGTCATTTGGTATCACGTTCCCAGTTCAAACGTCAGCGCGGCTGACTTCTCCTTTCATTCTTTCGGGGTCAATAAAGTAAGTACATGTTGTACGCTGGGGTTGATGGATTGACTATCTCCTCCGCAACAAATTTCAAACGTTGTGTTTACATTAGAAAGAATTATTTTTAGCAATTAAAAGCAAGAACGGAGAATTAAGCTTGTTGGTTTGTATGTATGGATGTTTATATTGAGGGCGTCGGCTGATACTTCGGAACATTGCAGATCAAAATACAATCTGGCATTTAACAAAACGTATTTACATTTTAAGATCAAATCCCGTCGGAGATGTCTATGTTATGGATACTCGAAGTCATGAGGCCTGATATATTCCATTAAGGCAATCCCTGAAATTTATACACTCGTGACACGCATAGAATTCAGTATGGGTACATAGAAAGTAAGGCTTCTTTTTATATTGCGTATTTATTAATAAGCTGGCACACACGCATGCACCAGATACAGGAATACACAACACACCCCGTTATATATATTTATACACAGAAACACATACACGCAAGCGGAAATCAGCAATGCTGAAAAAAATTGAAGCGTTAGAAAGCCCTATCGTATGTTAAATAACAACGTAAGCATAATGCTTGTATATTACTGGTGAGTAGAAAAAAACTAAACACGGTGTGGATCTCTGGATTGATTATGTCATGGCTGTTTCGTGACTTCATCAATTGGAAAAAAATACCTCCTCTCGCGCTCTCTCACTCTCTCTAATTCTCAGTTTTACCATTTATGGAAACAGCCTCTGATTCCTACAGCATTGGCGACCGGGTGAGATTCACTGATGAGGATTAATCAAATCCGAAATCTTCGATGATCTGGAATTATCACGGTTGCTGCAGAGTGGTTATCTCCCTTGTCAGTCATTAGATAAATGCTTCCCCGTGGCTAAGAGTTTTTTCTGACTCTTTTTTATTTCTTGCAATGCTGGACCTAACTAGCACCCAAAGTCACCTTACTGACGTCTATATTTGTGCCTATCTGTAGTAAAGTGCGAATAAGCCACCTTAATCATTTACACAAAGAAACACACACACACACATCCACACACATATTGCCCGAAATGGTCGTGACTTCTGGTACTTGACTGAGGAAAGAAAGCCACGAATGACCCGTCATTTTTTTTTACCTGTCCTTCTGATTTTTGTTCCTCTTGTCTGCCTTTGTATCGTCTATCTATCTGTCCGAATGTTTTAATATCCTGTATTGCGTTTTTGTTCCATTTATATATATATATATATATATATATATATAATATAAATTTGTTGAACCGTTTTCTATATGCAAATAAAGGTCTTGTGACATTATGCCGGATACAGTCTAATTATGGTACGGAAAAACAGCATTCTTTATGGGATGACCCAATATATATATATATATTATATATATATATGACAGACTTCTTTCAGTTTCCGTCTACCAAATCCACTCGCAAGGCTATGGTCGGTCCGGGGCTATAGTAGAAGACACTTGCCGAAGCTGCCACTTTGTGGAACTGAACCCGGAAGCATGTGGTTAGCAAGCAAGCTACCTACCACGTAACTACGCCTGTTCGCTTTTTGATAATGATTTTTCAACGTATGAACTTATAAACGATTCCCTTCCCTTAAGTTGCAATTCCAAGTAATTCAACAACCTGAAACAACAGAAAGCAAACATTTTTCAATTATAAAATTGGATGCAGCCGTTCACTTGCTAATTAATTCCATGAGTGAATTTTCAGAATATTTCATCTGCCATTTTAGCATCTTGCTGCAGATAAAAATCACATCTGGACATAATATTAAGCATTCATTCTAACCCTTCCAATTTAATAGTTTAAAATTACTGTATCATCATCACCATCGTGATCATCATTACAATTCGTATTCTTCTTCTTTTTGGCGTATGTTGGTGTCATTTTCTTCCTAC
>NC_142951.1:3237978-3240478 GCF_046866305.1 Octopus bimaculoides
TATTTGAAGTAAATACGTTAAAACGGGCAAATTGCCGCTACACATTTTGCCGGGCTTGTTAAACTTACTGCCAGATCACCGCCCTTGTAAAAACAAATATTATTTAATTTGCTTGCTTATTGGTAAATAAATATTGGTTTAATAACATTTGGTTATTGCTTGAAATCTCAATGTAAATATATAGAGAGATTTGCCGCAAGGTATTATAAACAGCTCATAGGAATTTTAAAGTAGGTTTAATGTTGTGTCTAGGAAGTAGACAAATACTTGGTTGATTTCTGTTGTTAGTTTGAGATAAATTTGTTGCAATTGTTTTTTCCGTAGAATATCGGCTGTTTTCATGACTTTTGACATCCAGCAGGTTACGAGCCATCACATCTTGAGATGGGGGCACTTTGAAAGAGTTTTATTTCTTGCTACCTCAGAATAAATCATGGTTAACTATCTGTGCCATCAATGTATTGATCTTGGAATACTTTTGGTGGACTGAATATGCGATTTTACATAAATTGAATAGTTATATACTTTTCTACGTTAGGCACAAGGCCCGAAATTTTGGGGGGTGGCGGCCTGTCGATTAGATCAACCCCAGTACGCAACTGGTACTTAATTTATCGACCCCGAAAGGATGAAAGGCAAAGTCGACTCCGGCTGAATTTGAACTCAGAATGTAAAGACAGACGAAATACCTATTTCGTTATTGCCCACAAAGGGCTAAACATAGAGGGAACAAACAAGAACAGACGAACGGATTAAGTCGATTACATCGACCCCAGTGCGTAACTGGTACTTAATTTATCGACCCCGAAAGGATGAAAGGCAAAGTCGACCTCGGCGGAATTTGAACTCAGAACGTAACGGCAGACGAAATACCGCTAAGCATTTCGCCCGACGTGCTTACGCTTCTGCCAGGTCGCCGCCTTAATTGCATTGTTAATTCGCCTTAATTGCCGGGCGAAATGCTTAGCGGTATTGCTTCTGACTTTACGTTCTGAGTTCAAATTCCGCCGACGTTGACTTTGCCTTTCATCCTTTCGGGGTCGAGAAATTAAGTACCCGTCGCATAATAGGGTCGATCTAATCGACTGTCCGTCTCCCCCAAAATTTCGGGCCTTGCTCCTGGAGTAGTAAAATTTACACATTGACAATGCCGGCAGGCGTTAAGCTCCTCAGTTGCTAAGACTAATCTTACAATATTTTTTGATATTTGTTGCTTCCAAATTGAAATGAGTTGTTATTGATAAGCTTCCCTTATATTCCTTTGTCTCATCGCACAGTTGATTTTAGAGTTTTGAATATTCATTTGTCATACATTTAAAGTACCTCTTCTTCCTATAGAACGGATGTTTTGGTTCATATTTCATTTGACGCTTGTTTCATTTACTTAGTTAACGATGACTGTATTGATTCTGAAGTCCTTATTGATTTTTGAGAAATCTACGATAGGAATTGTGATGGAGGCGCTTCAAATTATTCGGATAACCTAGTATTTTGTCACGTAAGAAGAGACGGAATTACAACCGTCTTTGACACGAAATACGTCATATGCAGGTGAAAACATATACAGACCTTTTATGAAACGAGAGGTGAGCTAATAAATATATGCGAAATGTATTTTCGTGTTACATCGTTTCTCGAGTTACGTCGTTTCTCGAGTTACGTCGTTTCTCGAGTTACGTTCAATATCATAGAAGCAATTACCAACGTAAGTTGAGATATAACTGTCATTTGAAGACCTCAACTAAAAAAGACGCCTTGCATATTTGAATTCATTAAATTACCATATTACGTATGCAAGTATATATATACGTACATATGTATGTATATATATATATATATATATATATATATATATATATATATATATATATATATATATATATATATACATACACACTTGTAATGAATATGAATATATGTACATATATCTATATATATATATATATATATGCATATATATTTATATATATATATATATATATATATATATATATATATATATATATATATATATATATATATATATATATATATATATATGTATGTATGTACGTATCTTAAATCTTTGTGTTACTCTCTCAAAAGTAGGGTAGGGCTAATTAGATACTGTTGTCTTATATAAACACAGGATCGTCACAGCTGGAGTTCCTTTGATTACGTGTCTGCTACATCATTTTTGGTCTCAGACTATACAACAACCAACGGTATTCTACTTATTGCAGTAATTTAAGGGTAGCCAACGATGGAACCGTGACGCGGTCGCGCAGTCTCATCTGTTCTGGAGAACCAACAAAGACCATTGCCCTAACAAATTGCTCGACACCAAGCAAACAGTATTAAGGAGCCTCAAAACCCCTGCATCCCTTAAGTTACAGGGTTCCGTCGAAATTTAGTCTAGCAGATAATTATTCCTTTATCTCCTACGTGTTTGATTCATTGGACTGGGGCCATGCTGGGGCACCACTTTGAAGGGTTTTAATGGACCACTGTGCTATTATTG
>NC_142951.1:3252978-3257978 GCF_046866305.1 Octopus bimaculoides
ATATATATGTGTATATAATTACAATTATATATATATATATATATATATATATATATATATATATATATATATATATATATATATATATATATATATATATATATATATATATATATATATATATATATATTTATTTATATTTATATATATATACATATATATATATATATATGTAGATACATATATAGGTATATATATATATATATATATATATATATATATATATATATATATATATATATATATATATATATATATATATATATATATATATATATATATATATATATATATATATGTATATAGCTGTATACATAGATATGTATTTATCGGCGTACTAACGTTGCTTCCACAATATCTCAGATTCTATTCAAAGGAGAAAAAAAGTCCAACATGCTATTTCCAGACAGTCATATCCGATATTTTCTTTCAATCTTTAATCTCATTTATTATTATTATTATTATTATTATTATTATTATTATTATTATTATTATTATTATTATTATTATTATTATTATCATTATTATTATTACTATTATCATTATTATTATTATTATTATTATTATTATTATTATTATTATTATTATTATTATTATTATTATTATTACTACTATTATTATAATTGTTGTTGTTGTTGTTGTTGTTATTTTTTTTGCATGCTGCCGCCTATGCTCCTGCTGTTAATGTCATTGTTGTTGTCATCGCAGCAATTGGTACTGTCGTTGTTGCTCTTGGAGTCGTTGTTGCTGTCATCGTCATCGTCGTGATGCTAATGGCCGTCGCTGTTGTTGTTGTTGTTGTTGTTGTGGATGATGATGCCGCTTTTGTTTTTTTTTGTTTTCTTTGATATTTCAATTCTTGTTATCCATCTTATAAAAAAGAAACAATATATATATATATATATATATATATATATATATATATATATATATATATATATATATATATATATATATGTATATTTTGTTACCCTCGCTTTTCTCTAAGTAGTTTCTAGGGTTATTGTTATTCTAGAAAGTGTTCTTACATTTGTTAGTTTTCGTTGGTGTTGTTACTCTTGTTTTTTGCATTTTCAGTTGCTCTTGTTGCTGTTGCACATGTCGCTTGTCTGACACTTAATTGATTCCTCTTTTCAAGTCAATCTCATTGACGATGTAATGCATAAAACATGTAATTTATCACTGAACATACATGTTACTCCATTCTGGTGATTTGACATTGAAAAAATTATAAATTTTTTAGCATGATGTACATATGTCTTCCAGTCTGGTTCGATTTTAATATTTTTATAACATATATATATATATATATATATATATATATATATATATATATATATATATATATATATATATATATATGTATAACATTTCTTCATTTACATTTAATCATTATTATTATTATCATTATTATTATTGTTATTATTATTATTATTATAATAATTATTATTATTATTATTATTATTATTATTATTATTATTATTATTATTATATTTTTATTTATTTTTATTGTTACTATTATTTTTATTATCATTATTATTATTATTATTATTATTATTATTATTATTATTATCATTATTGTTACTGTTATTATTACTATTATTATTGTTGTTGCTGTTGTTGTTTTTATCAGTATTATTATTGTTATTATTTAGACGGCGTGCTGGCAGAATCTTTGGCATGCCGGGCGAAATGCTTAACCGTATTTCGTCTGCCGCTATGTTCTGAGTTCAGATTCCGCCGCGGTCGAATTTTGCTTTTCATCCGTTTGGGATTGATAGAATAAATACCACTTGAACACTGGGGTAGATGGAATCGATTCATTCTCACTTTTCCCAAGCTACCCTTTTGGCAAAAATTCGAAATAATAATAATAATCATTATTATTATTATTATTATTATTATTATTATTATGGGCCTACGGTGCAATTCAATTGGTTCTATTCAGCGTTCTAATACTTTGCTGAATATTCTTGACGTGCCAAGGAAGCAGACTTTTCGCAATAGTTCTACTAGGTACTCTATTCCAATTTCCTTTGTATTCCTCTAGATCATTCTTGTCCAAACAAGAGGGGTCGACTTGATCAGGAGTTTCTTTGTCTTTGTCAAGCTTTTCTCCTTTTCCTTCGCTGTCACAATTTGTCCCTTACGCCCATTGTACGAGTGGAGCGAAGGTCCTCATCCAGGACCAGCATCATAGTAGTAATTCCAACATACATCTCACTCGCCAAAGCTCGGATTCCCTTCCGTGGATCTTCCGTCAGCTTCTCCTGGTGGTGTGTAAATTCCCGTGTGCACTCGCAGTTTCAACGACTGCTGTATCAGTTTCCGGGGTGTGTAATCTCCATTACAGCTATCCACGTCTAACAGCATTTTCAGGGTTCACAGGAGCATTCAGCTGCAGTAATGGTCTCGTCAAGTTGATAGCGAGATATCGTGATACATCGATGAGTTTTCCAATATACAAACGCCTTTAAGTTTTCAATGTCAACTAAAATTTTCTCTAAACATACTTCTTCTTTTTATGCTCTCCAACGCCGTTGAAGGTTCACCAACATATCAAACTATTCCAGAAAGTAAGAGGCATATATAAATCGTCAAATTTAGCATTGAACACCCTATACATCTATATATGCATACATAGATTATCGGTATATTAATCTACATACACGCACGAACGCACGCGCGCATATGTTTGAATATATTTACATCAATAATACACATCTGACTATGCATCTATCTATTTATATGTCTGTATGTATATATATATATATATATATATATATATATATATATATATATATATATATATATATATATATATATATATATATATATATATATATATATATATATATATATATAAAACATTTAGCAAAGAAATGTAAGCAGACAACTAAATAACCGAAGGCGATTGCTTATTTGTTCATAATCTCTAAATTTTCTACCGATAAATTTTATATATGTTCTTTTATTTTTATTCACTCTATATAAATTCAATATAAATTCAATAGTGCTGTTTTTTTACTTTCATTATAGAGTTCCGTTCTGCAAATTTGCCTCATATCTAGAGAGAGAGAGAGAGAGTAAATTGACTTGCCAACGTCTTACAAACACATTTTCTAATCTCATTTTGATCATACACATTTTTTAATAACTCCTCGTCCTTCTCATTCCACATCCAAACTGTCTGTTTCTGCAGTCTGTGTTTTAATATGCTTCGGCTTCCTTGAAACCAGAAGAAAAAAAATCATATTTGTTTTTCTATGTTATGTTGCTATTTGTATTGGATTCGTACGGTTATTTACAAGTCATTTTGTTTTTTGTAGTTATTGTCCTAGTTTGTAATTATTTTCTAGTAGCAGAGAACACCTTCCTTACTTTATTTGTCGTAAATATAATATGTATGCGCCTGCTTTTGTGTGCATTTTGTCCTAAATGCAGTTATTATTGTTCACATTTTCCTGTCTGGCGTTGTTAATTCACTTAACTTGCAGTTGAGGATATGATAACCATAACATATTACACGAACAGCTTGAATATTAATACAAATTACCCGTTTTTCTTTTCTTTTTTTTTTTCTCATTTAACTCTTGTTTTCTGTATTAATCTAAAAGCTACATAACAGTCTTCCTAAAACTCGGCATTCATGTCTGCGAGGTGATCTCTGTACTTAATTAAATCCTTAACTATTTGCAGGTCTCCGTTTGGTTTTAATTATCTTGCTTCTGTTTCTCTGTCTAATATGCTGTTAGTGAATTTTTATTAATATTGTCTGCCTTGAACTTTGCCTTCGCAAGCGTTTTATTCTGAATTCTATATTAATTTTTCTATTGAATCTAGTCTCTCTATGTAGTTATGGTGCTTCTCGTTATTCGTCGTTTACAGTGGTTAACCATTCTCATGTCCTAGGAATGACTTCAAACTGCACCCGATCGTCGGGGCCTTGTTAGGGAGTTTCAAGATCTTGCAGAATGTGGAACGGAATGGTATTTGGTATGTTCGTTTATTCCATTAATTGTTTCAGCCATTTTAACTTACCCATGCTGGAGCACCGCTTTTAGTCGAACAGAGCCGCTAGATTACTGGAGTGTAAAGACACCAATATCAGTTGTAAAGCGATGGTGGGGGGACAAACACAGACACATAAATACATACATGCAAATATAAATAAAATAAGATATAAAAAAGTAAAATAATATGTCTGTGCACACGTTTGAATGTGGTGTGTGCCAGAGGGTTTGCAAATCCAATGGGGGTCTTAAAAGACATGTTAGGATCCACAATGAGCAGAACTTACTTGCAGGTATTGGTAGTGCAAATCAGAGGTGCAATCTGTGTGGGTGTTTTTTCAAAACACTGTCTGGTTTAAAAAGCCACATCAGACGCGATGAAAGGGCTAAGGTGTAGGTGCAGGAGGTGGTCAAACTCTGTTTAAGGAGTAGACAACCACCATATATATATATATATATATATATATATATATATATATATATATATATATATATATATACATATGCAAACATATAAAACGATATGTACATATTTACACATTTGTTGGATGGCTGTTGGCTATTCATGAGTCCCTCAGCCCTTTATCTTGTATGCCATAATGTTTGAACATTTATTGGAGGCCTGAAAAGACATTTTAAGATCCACGGTCCAAACCGGATATGCAATGTTTGTGGGTGTCTTTTCAATACAGTGTGTTGTTTAAGAAACACACACGTACAATTCTTTAACAAGTATAATTATGCCAGTAAGTTTGCGGTTTCGCCCCGACAAATCTAAGGATTAACGCTAAAGTTTGGTTATATTCTGTCATTAGTGTTGCTGTTGTTGTTTTTGTTGTTGTTGTTGTTGTTGTTGTTGTTGTTGTTCTTCTTCTTCTTCTTCTTCTTCTTCTTCTTCTTCTTCTTCTTCTTCTTCTTATTCTTCTTCTTCTTCTTCTTCTTCTTCTTCTTCTTATTCTTCTTCTTCTCTTTTGCCCCTTCCTCTTC
>NC_142951.1:3262978-3270478 GCF_046866305.1 Octopus bimaculoides
AAGACACACTATAAGAAATTATTATTTCTTATATTTAATTGTTTATGTTATGATTTTATTTACTCTACGTACCCATAACTTGTGGACACCCTGTACACACACACACACACACACACACATATATATATATATATATATATATATATATATATATATATATATATAAAGTGTAGTATATTGCCACTTAAGTGTGGCTGACCCGTAGGGGTGGATGTTACTGTTGCTTTTAGCCCCAGGAGGACATCTCCTCCAGCTGGCTTATCGACACACGACTGTGTCCTGTTTGCCAAGGGAGTTATCCCTCTCACCACGGCCAGCAGCACGAACGTATCCGGATTTCAGGGTTATTTCCCTTCGTCGGCGTTCGACAGCCGATGACCTTGGTCATCGGCTGTATCGGCTGTCGAACGCCGACGAAGGGAAATAACCCTGAAATCCGGATACGTTCGTGCTGCTGGCCGTGGTGAGAGGGATAACTCCCTTGGCAAACAGGACACAGTCGTGTGTCGATAAGCCAGCTGGAGGAGATGTCCTCCTGGGGCTAAAAGCAACAGTAACATCCACCCCTACGGGTCAGCCACACTTAAGTGGCAATATACTACACTTTATCGTGCAGTTACTGTTAATACTTCATTTAGAGAATTAACATTGCTTATATATATATATATATATATATATATATATATATATATATATATATATATATATACGCATACATATATAAGTACATTTGCATACACATTGCAGGACAGAAAAGGATGTTTGTATGTTTCTATTCGTGATAAGTATAAAACGAAAAGTCCACAACACCGACCAAAAAATCGGTTAACTGGTTTCATTTTTCAACAGATGAATTCTCTTGGGGCATTTCTACCTCCTCAAGTTGCAGACTCTCATATTTCTTACGTCGTCAGATAAACAGGAACTTATAATTCACATATGCAGGGAGCGATGTAACCGATCGCAGTTTTTGTTCACCAAATGCAATATAGCATAAAAGCATATTTAAAAAACATAAGTAATTTGAGACCGTTATTATACATAATTTCATTAAATAAACATGCCTAAATATGTTTTCAGATTTATATCTATAAAAATATATGTTTCAAATTTGTACGTATTCCTCATCAGATGGCTTGAATATAATTTAACAATTTTTGCAACGTTGCATAATTCTTTTTCTAGATTTCACATAAAGACCTCAAATATCTTCAAGCGTGTTTCGATGTATTATAGCAATTCTGGTAGCGTTAACCAAGTTTTAGTTCTAAATCATTAGATGAGAAATAATTATGCTCCTTAAAAATTTAATTAAGATTTATATAAATTGAACGTAATTGCATATCTGATGTTGATTACTTATTCAATACTGGATTTATTTCAATGTAATTTCATGTTTAAATTTAGTCTTACACAAAAACAGTATTTCTTCACCTAAAAATTTACTGCAATCGATATAAATTTTAATCAAATTTCGTTCCTACAGCAGCTACGTTTCACTAGCTTACATTAACACACGCACACACACACACAGACACAGATACACACACACGCGTGCGCATATATATATATTTATATATACACACATACATATGTATATTTATATAATATACATATTTATACAGATATACAAATACTATGTATATTTGTATAATATATACGTTCACATACATTATTTCATATGTGGCATACATTCATACCAATATATGTTAAGATATCTACCTATCTAGATGTATACTCTCCCTCCCTCCCTCACTCACTCCTCCTACTCTCAAATACATACATACATACATACATACATACATACAAACAAACATTCATACAGACATATAAACATATATACAAAAATACAAACATACATACATACAAGCATACACGAATACGTACATACAAATATACATACATAGACATAAACATACATAGATGCATACAAACAAACATACATACAAACATGCATACATTCAATCATGTATACAAACATGCATACCTAAAAAAAGTAAATACATGCATACACACAAGCTTACATACACACATTCATACATACATACATGCATACATACATACATAAATACATACATACATGCATACAAGCATTCAAACATACAAATATACATACAAACATGCATAGAAACATACCTACTTACATATTTCATTAACGAAAGCATTTAGACTTTCTGAAACGATTTTTAATATTTCTATACAAACAAATAAAAAGCAAGCGGAAATTACTGAGAAAAAACCCCCTTCCTTATATATATATATATATATATATATATATATATATATATATATATATATATATATATAAAGTCCCTATAAACATTTAAAATTTCTGGTTGCTTCTCAACAACTTCACAACTGAAAATAAAATAAGCAAAGTTTACATTAACCGAAATTGAATACAAGTAGCAGTTACGTTAATTACACCAGTTTACATCAGTTTAAATTATTACTGCTGCAGCGTATATTTTAGCTGGGGCAACTTTTGAAGCGTCTATATTGATCTTCAGGTAACGGACGGTGATTTCTGTTACTGGTAAGTTATACATATTGAGGTTCTCGGTCCAAACTTTGGGTTAGTGAAGCTATAGAAGTGTAGATAATTGTCGAGTTACGTACCTTAGATACATCTGTACTGAATACGATCGAAGGAATGTTAAGTCATCTGTTGTTGTAGAGTACTGAGGTAGCGTATTGGATATTTGAAGACTGTTTGCTCAGGTAAGACGATGAACTACGGTAGTTGAAACAACTGGCTGCAATAAACAGAGATACTTGTCAGCAAAGATATCTCAACGCAGTTTCTTGATGTCTAAGTGAAAACGAACCACCAGTCACCTGCAGAGCAAGATGGCTTCTTAATTTGTACAATGTTTTCGTTGAGTCTTTCAGATGACTGTGTAATCACGAGCAGACATCGACCCTCATAACGTTGACACAACTCTGGCAGAGTGACTCATCGAGAAAATATACTTTTCTACTCTAGGCACATGGGCCGAAATTTTGAGAAAGTGGGCCAGTCAATTAGATCGAACCAAGTACGCAGCCGGTACTTATTTTATCGATCCCAAAAGGATGAAAGGCAAAGTCGACTTCGGTGGAATTTGAACTCAGAGCGTAACGGCAGACGAAATACCGCTAAGCATTTCACCCAGCGTGCTAACGTTTCTGCCAGGTCGCCGCCTAACATCGAGAATATATCTTGTGGGGGATGACATAGCGCCACTTGGCAAATAATTATTTTCATTCGTATAGACTGTGGTAACTTAAACCCAAACGTTTTTGCGCAAAGACAGAACGTTCAGTTCCGAGCAGGAATTGATCCCACGAAATTATGACCTCTAGCAGATCATCGAAACCAATGGCACTCCACGCTTCTTCGCTTCCCTTGCATGAAAATTTAATCCAAATATTCAGCAGTCCCTATATCACACTCTGGAAGACGATAAATTCCAAGCGATAAAATAAACTAAGTTATGATATGCCAGAAAAGATACATTTTGTCCAAATTGCAAATTAAGTGACAAGTGAGGATGGAGGTTAGATATTGCTGTTTGCTGAGTATACAAATTAAGAAAAAAACTGATGATCATTTGATATTTACACATATAAAATCGATGCCATCTTGTATTGGAAGTTAGACTATCTTGACATGAAAACATAGCAAACTGTTTCTCCTACAACCTGTACTATATTTATTTGATGTCGGATATATTACTGAAATAATTGTTTGAAAACTGGATCTCGAAGCACATGAAGGTATTAGAAACAGCTCAGAAATATTGAGTTAAAAAAAAGACCATTTGGATAGCAGATTTCGAAGGATGGCTCTTTTGTAAGCATGACATGTCTCCTGTTGGAGCAAAGTATTCATTCGAATTTCCGTATCGGTTTTTAAATCTATTCTTTCAGAGACAACTGCATATTGTTCAGATCATAAGAATTTGTTCCAATACAGAATTGTTTCACGTTCACTGCAATGTTTATAAATTCTTATAACGTCAACAATATATGTCTGAATCGTTCCACTCAGTCTTTCTTTACCGAAACTAACCCACAAGAAAATGACTTCTTCAGCCCACTAAGGGTATTACATTCACTTATTAAAATTTATTAAAATTTATGGCCTCATTGAAACAAATATGTTAATACTCATGATGTTAATATTCATTTTTCAGACAGCTGGATACTTTCCCACTATAATTATTTGTTTATTCAAGTTGTCACGCCATTCAGTATTTTATTCCTGCAATTCCTATGTTCTAGCTAACTCAGATTTGGCAACATTAGTCTACTTAGACAAAAACATGTCTGGAGCTGGCATCCCATACACTCTAAGACAAAATCACATTCTACTGCATTTATATAATGCCATGATTTTTATTTCAAAATAATTTTAATTCTGTGTTTGTCACCACTGTCTTTCAAGACAACAGTCTTAATAATTAGAATAATGAATTTTCTTTTTCGCCACTACGGGTGAAATTTCCGATAATTAAAAGTTCTTGGTTAACCACATTTAAGTATCTTAGCGGAGAAATTTTTACTACACTGAGAAATAATTTGATTGCATTCGACAAAAATCCAAATAACAAATATTTTTATGTTCTTGTAATAAAACATTTTACAATCGTAATAATTTTGAAAGGGGAAAAAAGAGAAGGAAAATGGATGATGGAATTTTTTTATATTATTCTAACACTCATAAAATTTTAAAGATGGAAAACAAAATAAAGTTTTCCTTTAGAAATTGTTAGTGTATCTGATGTCGCTAAATTTCAACTCTATTCTATTCAAACTATTTAGTTTTCATGTTATTCGCACATATAGACATACAAATATGTATAATTTTTGTATATTTGAATTATGTATATATATATATATATATATATATATATATATATATATATATATAATATATATATATATATATATTATATATATATATATATATATATATATATATATGTACATTTATGTATTTGTATATGTACATATATGTATCTGTGCGTATATATAAATATATAAAATATATGAATGGATATATATGTATATGTATATATGCAGGAGTGCATATACATAGTTAGGCAAGACGATGGAGAGAAAGACTGATGTATATATATAGATGTGTATAGTAGATATATTTATATTTGTATAAGCGTATATAATATACATATACTATGTATATACGTACATATAAGTCTAATTGTATTCACACACGCACGCACAGACGTATAAATGATGTATATTTCCGTGTATGTATATATGTATATATGTATATTATATATATATATATATATATATATATATTATATATATATATATATATATATATATATATATATATGTATATATAATATATATATATATATATATATATATTATATATATATATATATATATATATATATATATATATAGCTATATATTGCATACATTGTATTAGATTACATCTGTTTTCTCTAGATATCAGACGACAGAACTGTGTAGACATATGATGTATGTGTGTGTTTAGTAGACATTACCATATGGAAGCAAATAGCATAGAGATGTTTGATAAGATTACGACATAAATTTATTTCTCCAGTTGCTATATAGATGTTACAATTTTCAAATTTAATCACATGCGCCATATATACACAGTAAATATTTATGTCAATACACAGGAAATCTATGCAGTTTATAACACAGAGGTTACAACTGTTTTAATAAATAAGTTTCTTCATATTAAAATACGTTTATCTGATTTACATATGTACGGATACACACACACACACACACACACACACATACGCATATTGTCTCCACACACACATATGTATATATATGTACATGTATATATATATATATTATATATATATATATTATATATATAAATTATAATATATATATATATATATATATATATATATGTCTATATATATTATATACTATATATATATATATATATATATATATATAATTATATTATATATATATACTTATATATATATATACGTGTATGTGTATACAAGAATAAAAAAATGATAGACCCGTAAACAACTGGTGACGGATCAGATTGGACATACACATATATATTTATACCAGTCTTTATATATCCATCTATACATATATTTGTATTGTGTGGGTGTATATATAAATACGTATATATATATATATATATATATATATATATATATATATATATATAGATATATATATATATATTATATATATATAATATATATATATATATATATATATATATATATATAGATATATATATTATAATAGATATATATATAATATATATATATATATATATATATGTATGTTGATCTATATTTATATATATACATACATATATTTATCTCTATCTATCTCTCTATCTACCTACACGCACATACACACACACACACACCCACACACACACACGCACACACACACACACACACACCACACACACACATATATATATATATATACTATATATATACTATATGCATGCCTAAACACGCTTAATTATATTCAAAGATGCGTACGTAAATAAACACAGTATCTATCTTTATAGTTATTTCTCTCTCTCTCTCTCTCTTTATATATATACGTGTGTGTATATATACGTATCTGTGTTTGTGTAACAAGTTTTTACTTATGGTTGTGAAGGCGTATATACAAATATATACATAAGTATATGGTGTATGTTTGTGTATCATGAACGACAGAATTGAGACAGACATTCCTGTAATGTTTAACGTATTTCAATGCTTTAAATTGAAACACCCAGCTGTTTCTTTTTAATATATTTATTTTGCTTTTGAAATAAAAGAGACTTTCATAAAGAACATTCACCTGCCGATGGTATTACTGACTTGAGAAACTCACAAACGTATCCACGTATACATACACCTACATGTGTATGATCATGTATTCTTTTTGTATGCTTGCGTACGTGCAATGGTATATATATATATATATATATATATATATATATATATATATATATATATATATATATATGATATATATATATATATATTATATATTATATATATATATATATATATATATTTGAATATATATGGATATAGAAATAATACATTTCTAAATCTCCCAGAGAGATTTATGCAGTAGTGATACGATGAAGTAGTTGTATGCTGTCAACTTAATGTGACAATCCCCCTGAAGGGAATAATACTACTGTTGGTTGGACCTAGGAAGCGGTGCAGCTTCCTAGGTCTAACCAACAGTAGTATTATTCCCCTTCAGGGGACTGTCACATTACGTCGACAGCATACAACTACTTCATATATGGATATGTTTGTATATGTGTATACACAAACACCCACACACACACACAGACACACACACAACACAGACACACACACACACACACACACACAAACACATATATATATATACATCCATCGGCGTATCAGTGGCCGTGTGGTAAGTAGCTTCCCTACCAACCACATGGTTCTCGGTTCAGTCGCACCTGGGGCAAGTGTCTTCTACTATAGC
>NC_142951.1:3277978-3287978 GCF_046866305.1 Octopus bimaculoides
TCACTCCTGCGCCTTTAACCACTCATATATATATATATATATATATATATATATATATATATATATATATATATATATACACTAAGTGGTCATCCCTTCTTATACGTATGTAATACAATTTTTCTGAATTTTCAGATTTTTCTATATGCTAGGCCATTGTTTTCAAATTGATGTTATTCAAATTAATATTCAATTTATCACCCTCATTATTTAAAATTTATATATATATATATATATATATATATATATATATATATATATATATATATATATATATATATATATATATATATATATATATATATATAATGAGTTCAATGAAACATACAATTAAAATATGATTCAAAACGGACACCATGACGATGTGCACCACACATGTATTAGCTTGACGCTCGGTGAAAAGAAAGGGTTTGACGTGTCAGGCTCAAAATATAACTAAGGTGTTGTAAGGTTAATTGAAAGACATTTTACAGTCAGTAGGGTATGCTGTAATTCTCAGCTGAACGAGGCAAGTGAGAGTAAACACGTAAGCCATCGACAAACTACACCGTCTATGACAACGTATACGAAAAGAAAAAAAAAATCGATGGCTTACTCTTGGTCTATCAAATTTCTCTTGGAATCAAGATGTATAAAATACAAGACCAAATATTCCAATGACATTTTAAGTGATATGTGTGTCAACGGAAACTTATTTCCAGAGAAAGTGTGGTCTATGACTCCAACAAAATCAAATTTAATATAATCTTCCTAATTATTTTCTCGACCAGTGAGATTAATTATACTTTCTAGATTTAGCTTTCAATATTCAAGTGTCGAAGGAAGAGTCAGTCAGGCTGGAACCATGTGATTTAGCTACCGATGCTTTCTAAAATAGAAATATAGAAATGAGTAGCATAACATTTAGTAACGGATCGACGGTCTGTTTCCCTATTAAGGTACATTATCGAAGTCAATCAGAAACTTTTGCTTCAAAAACTTTGATTTCTTGATATTTTCCATGTAAAAGTCAATCTGGTGGAGCTTCCAGCGTTCTTTACTTTTGAGAAAGTTCAGATGTTTTGGAAACAAATTGATGCTTTGAGTTGTAAGCAGGAAACGAAACTGTATCAGAGAATCTTTTTTTACATGTTTCAGTCATTTGGCTGTGGCCATGCTGGAGCACCACCTTTAGTCGAGCAAATCGACCCCAGGACTTATTCTTTGTAAGCCTAGTACTTATTATATCGGTTGCTTTTGCCGAACCGCTAAGTTACGGGGACGTAAATACACCAGCATCGGTTGTCAAGCGATGTTGGGGGGACAAACACAGACGCACACACATATAAATATATATGCATATATACGACGGGCTTCTTTCAGTTTCCGTCTACCAAATCCACTCACAAGGCTTTGGTCGGCCCGAGGCTATAGTAGAAGACACTTGCCCAAGATGCCACGCAGTGGGACTGAATCTGGAACCATGTGGTTCGTGAGTAAGCTACTTACCACACAGCCACTCCTATGCCTATATCAATAAATATATGAATGTCAAGAAATATAGGAAAAGTACAAGAGAACCTAATTAAAATAAACACAGAGAAAAGCGTATTCATCAAACAGACTCTGTACGATCACATCAGCTCAAAATATAACTAAGTTTCTGCTAGGTTAATTGGAAGACATTTTACAGTCAAGAACTGTTGTAGTTAATAGAACACACGTGCCGTCAATAATGGTAGCAGGTGTTTTACAAGCGAATGAAGCCAGTACGGACAGCCCTTGTCAAAGAATTGAGAAACTGAATCGTATACAGGGAATCAATTTACACAATTTGAAAGGGTTGCGTGATATCTATGTGTGTGTGTGTGTATGTGTGTGAGTTGTCTTTTGTTTTCATTTTTGAATGTTATTTGTTACAGTCATTAGACTAAGGCCATATTGGGGCACGGCCTTGAAGACATTTTTCCGAACGAATTAAGCCCCGGACAACCGCAAACACCGACAGAAAGGCACACACACTCACACGTGTGCCACGCGTTTCCTTAATTTTTCGTCTTTCACATCCATTCACAAGGCTTTGAACACACACACACACACACACACACGCACATGTATATATGTACATGCAATACTCACAAATGCTAATTGTCGATGATAGAAGCGTAAACAATAACGAGGCTCTTTAACTATATCCATCACGAAAACGAGGCTAACAGTAATGAAGAGCGAAATGACACCAGTCTTCATTTTGAATTATTTTCTTTTCTAAACTCTTCCAACCGCCAGTCTCTTACCACCAGCAACATTATCAATTTATCAGCCTTATCTCGACTAGCTTTGTATCGATCTTCATATACCTTTAAAGAAATGCTAATCTTTCTCGTGCATCACTTGCTGCAATAAATTTTCCTGTTTTTATAATCATTTTTAAATGACGCCATATATTGCGTAGTTAATGTACTAGCAATTTCTCATTAAAATCTCCAGTAATTTCCGGTTTATTAAACACAGCATTCGTGTTTTACGCCTTTACAATACATATCAGTCGGTTAGTTCTCCGATAGTCTTCTGGTGTTGTACACACACACACACACACGCGCAGACATACACATGCACACACACACACGCACTCACACATGTTTGCACACTCACGTGTGTACTCGCGTGTTTGGATTCACACATACACACACATGGATACACACACATGGATACACACACATATATGCACCTATAATTATTTGAGGAACGGCTCACGTTTGTACACACTTATACACATATAGCTTCGTATATACTCGCATGCATACATACACACATATATATATATATATATATAAATAGACCCATACACATACAATATATATGTGCCTTATAATTATTTATGTAGATACCTACGTTTGAATACTTCTAACTGATGATACAACGAACTGATATTTTGTATTACGAACGTACTATTCTCAAAACAATATCGTTAAGCGGAGCAGTTATCATATATGAGATTTTACAAAAGTACGTAGGTATATATGTGTGTAGACACACACGCACACACATACACGCACATGTATGTATAAATATATGAGTGTGTCGAGGAATTATGAATACAATTTACCTTCCAAATAAATGCAATTACATATTTTCTATAATAAACATCGCTCTGACAAAAGCTTCGGCACTTCGGGACAGGATTGCCCCTAATTTAGTCAACATATTCAACAAAGAATGATTTATGTATTTCATAAATGGCATTTCAACAACACACACACACACACACACACACACACACATACACAAACACACTCACGCACAAAATAATTATGATGATATATTCGGAACGCAAGCAAAAATAGGGAAATAACAGATAACACATAAAACTATAATATATCAATGTTAGCCTAATGAAATTACTTGTTATATTCCTGCTACGTCACTGAAATGAAGTCTAGCAGTAATGTCACCTCAAAACGAGTTTACAATATTGGAATTTCCGTGGAAACGGTCGCTTCCGAAATCGATTGTTACTCATTTTAGATCAAGTCTGAAACTATTTTCGTTCTAATCAGTCTCTCAAACGTTAACATTTTTGACCACTCACGTGTTCGGGTTATAACATCAGAGTAAAGTGCCACCAATTTTGTTGTACCTATATATATATATATATATATATATATTCACATATTTATAGATCTGTATCTTTTCTCTCTCTGTTTATTTTCTCTTATTCCTTTCTGTTCAAGTGCGTAGGCTCGAAGTGTAAATGACTTTCATTTTGCCGAGCGTCAAACTAATACACTTGCTTGTTGTTCATACACCTGTCTTCCTCTTTTGTTTTTCCATAAATTTCAGATATATATATATATATATATATATATATATTTGTATATATTTTTGAACTTATTTCTCTCAGCACCTCAAATGTAAGATCTCTTCCCTGAAGACGGAGACTCGCCTCATCTGACGATGTAATCAAGCTACAAACATTATTATGGACTGACGAGGCTCCAGAAACAGCTGTTTGCTGCATTTGTATACATTTTAGTCAACATCTTTCATTCTTCATATCATTTCTATTCTGTGTAAATAAGAAATTTACGTATGTAGACATACACATATTTATTTGTATTTCATGTATTTGATATACTTTGTATATTGACCTGCCTAACTTGCTTATCCTTACATTTAATTGTACTTAAGTTTAAACCTCTAGAGCGTTACTAAATGTATTCAATTCGCAGAATATTCTGTTTTCATCTATGGATTATATATATATATATATATATATATATATATATATATATATATATAACGAGAGAGAGAGAGAGAGAGAGAGAGAGAGAGAGAGAGAGAGAGAGAGAGAGAGAGAGAGAGAGAGAGATTGATATATAGATGGAAATAGATAGATAGATATACATACCTATATACATATACATGACTCCTATTCAGAAACATATACCAGAATTTTAATTAATATGCATTATTTTTTTCATATTTGCTATCCAGTGCCATGCAATTCTCATTTGAGCACTTACTGCTCACACTTTTTTTTTGACTATGCAAATTCAAATTGCCCTGCAACAGAAATGCACTTTTGTATATATGCCTACTATGTCAAAGAATGAGTTAGGCTTGGAAAGCTGTTATGCTAGTGATTTCTGTTGTAACAAAATTGTTGTTAGTTGTTGGCTATCAACCTTTAGTCTGACAGTTATGAGGTTTTCTGCAAATGTAAATGGTGTGCTGTTTGACGTGTCCGATAAATTCGCCGTAAGAAATTTCGCCTCGTAGTGAAAATCGCAGTATTGACAATGATAAAGTATATCATATCAGCAATTTTTAAAATGATAAAAAAAATAAAATGTTTTAAATAAACAATAAATAAAGGCTTACCTATTTAAAGTAGGTAAATGTTTATTTAATGAAAAACATGAAAAAGAAAAAAAAAAATTGACGAGGTCATTAAAAATGAAATTTCTTTCGGTGAATTTTTCCTACGGCAAAATTATTTACGCCGACATTTCTTATAGTTGTTTCCTTTTCTTTCTAACGTTTGACGTTGAATAATGACTTCTCTATCTAAAGTCTATCTATAAAAAACCTTTTATCATTTTTGTCTTTTATTTAATAAATAAAAATGTTGATGTAGTAGACTTTACCATTGCCCATATAGTGAATTTGTCGTACATTGATTTTCTCTACGTTAAAAGTATTTATCCCCACTTAAATGTGGATGTTGTTAGAACAAATTTTTATGCGATAGATTCTATCGTAGAAACCGTGATAAATCCCAACCAACTCCAGCGCCGAGACTCCTGGATCACCTGATTTCGACCTGCCTTAGATACCATTAGTTTCTACCCATTCGAGACTGTACTGCAACGGTAATTCTGACATTGATGTCGTTCTTCCCTCAAATTATCACCCAACTTATTAGCATGTAGTTGTTCACGAAAACATTTCCTCCCGTGACTGAAATATCTGCTATCACGTCACTTGGCCTCTCATTTTCTCTACACTCGACTCTGCTCCTAATCGACAGTATCTTGTGAAGCCTCTTCATCCAAGCATTCGACTAAAATGTTTCTGCTCCCACTCTCCATTCTTTCTTTATCAACCTTATCAACACTAACCATAACGTGCAATTCCTCCTTTACGAGATTCCAAACTCTGGAATACTCTTACTTTACACGATTTTTCTTCAGTGTAAAACATCGATTGACAACAGTTCATGACGAACCTGCTAAGGCTGTGCTAAAGAAACCGAAAAAAATCTCCGGTCGCATATTATTCTCCCGGACGAAGATTTTAAACACAATTATTATATATCTGTCATCGTACATGAGAAAATAAAGAAACGGAAACAGGATGTTAAGGAAGATATTTAAGTGAATGAACAATATAGATTGCCGGAAGTTACTTTTTACATCTATGTTTATATTTCATCAATGTTTGATGGGAAGTTTTTCATTTTGAGACCTAAACACAATGACTTTATATTATAAGAATAGATATGTCTTTATTTATTTTGAATTGGTTCCAAATCAATTTTCTAAAGGTAGAGAAAATATTACAAATAGCGTAGTATTATAATGATAAATATTTCATATATTCGTTTCCCTGCAATACATAGATAGATAGATACATAAATACATACACACACGCGCACATAATCTCTCTCTTTTCATATATATATATATATATATATATATATATATATATATATATACATGTACCTTTGCTGAAAACATTGAAAGTTCCCACCCTTCACCGAGCGTCAAACCAATATAACTCTTCTGCTCGTCTTGAGGTTCGTTTCTTTTCTCTGTTTTTTTTTTCTTTCCTTTTTGGTTTTCGTACTTTGAAACATTTGTTTAATATATATATATATATATATATATATATATATATATATATATATATATATATATATATATATATATATATATATACACATACATACATACACACATATATGCTATTACGTACATATATATCATATAAATATATATGTATATATATATATATATGCATGTATATAAATATACATGCATATACATACATATACATAAATACATACATATGTATATTGTTGTGGAGGTGTATATGAAAATATGAACAATTAAACTTGCTGAGACTAGCACAAAGACCGTTCCTTTTTTAAATCGTGAAATTGCAACCGCAAGGTACCTCTGATAGTAGAAATAGCCTATAGAATCAAAATATGTAATAGTTTTACGTTACTCATTTCAAACGTATAGGCTGTGATCTCTTTCTTTAGAGTAATTGATTGCAACAGCTAGAAGAATATGTATAGTAAGAAGACGAAGGCATTAAAACAGCAAGACAAAATGGTGATACAAATGATACGCTTCGTATGACAAGGAACAGAAAGAACAAGAAAGAAAAACGGAAAGAACTGGAGCTTCATAGTTTTCAACGTTTGAAACAAAAGCTTTTATACAGAACAGTGATTGTAACACTCTGTAGTGCAACAACCGCAACAAGCAAGAATAAGAGCAGCTAAAACAACACCCATACATCCCCACCCCCACCCACACAAAGAAAGGAATAAACTAGAAAATTAAAACAAGAACAGAAACGGCAAGAACAACACAAACAATGCTACAAGTAAGGAATCGTACCAATAACAATAATTAAAGAAAATTAAAGAAAAAAATTAAGAGAAAAAGCAAGAACCTTGTAACCTTGATAATAATTACATCGGAATGACGGAGACAAGAGTAACAATGAGATGAATGATAAGAATGTACACTGTACGCTGATAAAATAACATAATAGGAATACGTATTTTATTGTTTTCCTTATGTTGTATCGACTTTTAATTAACTTTTCTTCATTTGTCTCGAGACTGTTTTTTTTCAGTGATTTCACAGTCATTTTTTATATGAAGCTATTCTCGTCAACAGATTTTTTGTCTCTTTCATTTTTGTTCTCTTTTATGTTTTTGATTCTTTTCGTTCTTTGATTCTTTCTTCGTTCTTACCTTTTTACATCGCATTAATTTTCCCCTCGTATTTTCCTCCTAATTTCTAGTTGGTTCATGTATGTATGCATGCATGCATGACTGTATGTTTGTAAGTATGTATACGTGCGCATGCGTAAGAATGTATGCATGTAAACATGTATCGATGTTTTATGTATATACGCATAAGTGTATATATTGATGTGTGTATACGTGTGCACGCGCATAAATATATGTGTGCGTGTTGTTTACATCACAAGGATTCGTAAACTTTCGAAAGAACGTGGAATAAATATTTTTGGAACAACACACAAAGCTCTCAATAATACCATGTAAACATTCGGGAGAAAAACTCTTTTGGATAGACAAAGCGTTACGGTGACCTCGAAGGCATACTAGCCTATATAGTTTTATGAATTTCGAGATCCACTGTTCCAATATGTTTATCATATATACATGCATGTAGGCATGTGTGTTGGCAAAGGAACAGCAATTAACTTCTTTAGGTTACAGCTGTTTCTAATATACGATGTTGTTGCTGCATGTAGGAGGCTTGCAGTTTGTACCCTCTGTTGTACCGTCCAACACTTGTCGGTGTGGAAAACTGACGTCACTGCCGCTGCTGCGCCTCAAGAGGATCTTGTGATGGTAATGATGGTGATTGATGATGATCATCAGGATGAATACTATACACCCGGAAAAAGAGAGAATAAGTGAATTATTCTAGAAGACAGATGTTGAAAAAATAAAAGAGAAGCAGAGAAAAGAAAATGGTCTCTCTAGAAAAAAGGTTACATTATTTCATCTGTATTCTCTTTTCAGTAAGATGAGCGTACGCCCTGTCACATCTTCAACACCATCTTCACTCTCTGTCTGGCTCTGTCTCTCTCTTTCACTGCTATATCTCTATCAATCTATCTATCTATCTTTTTATCTAACAATCTGTCTGTCTGTCTGCTTGTATGTATGTATGTTTGTATGTTTGTATGTGCGCGCACGCATACATAAGTATATATATATATATATATATATATATATATATATATATATATATATATATATATATATATATATATAAGACAACAGAGAACTCTAACGGCATTTTAAGATCCTCAAACATGAAAACCTGACTGCAGAGCTCTTAGCGGTCCAAAGCAGATATGCAATCAATGTGGGTGACTTTTCAAAGCACTGTCTGGTTTAAAAGGCCACATCAGACGCCACGATAGATCTAAGTACAAGAGAAAGTCAAACTCTACATAAACCACATGCGGATTTTTGGCAATTTTTTGGTCTCTTTTCCTTTTCTCTTGGACTTTCTTTTCTTTCCTGTTCCCGAAGAAGATTTGTGCTCGAAACGTTAAACACTCTTTCTTTCCTTCTCTGTATACGCACACACACACATATATATATATATATATATATATATATATATATATATATATATATATACGCACACACACACACACACACAAACACACACACACACACACACGCACACATATATATATATATATATTGGTTATATTGTTTGATACTGTTCTCGCGGCTTAAAATTTAGCATGCCTCTTTCAAAAGCCGGTATCTTTTAAGACTTTAAAACGGCAATCCAATACCTGAAAGTGATGGGTTTCTCTTTGATGTCTGCAAAGCATTAATTCGCATGATACCTTATCAAACTGTTTTAAATTATACATATAACTCCTACTATCGTGTTGGCCATACTGTTACATCTATTACATGCAGCAGCTACGAACGAATAGCATATCGCCCTTGCTTTGCTTACTTCTGAAGATATACGGTAGCAGATGAAATTTTTCACTTTACCCGCATGGCTGCAGTTTTCATTGGTATTACACTTCAAGAACTATAAGCATCGAAGTTTGTAAACTAGTAAGAGATGCTCGTCATTAAATTTAGCGATTGTATATCTTGAATAACAATCAGTGACGTTGGTCGTTATCTTATCTATATATCGGAATATCCTGCATGAGACAGATCCATTTAGCGTTCAGACTGTAACTTTCGATGGATTCACTCATCAAAGTGAAATCAGCTTCAATCGTTTACATATAAGATCAATCGGATACAAATATATACTATTTCGTCTAGCGATAACACTTGGCTTGTTATTCAACACTAGAAACTCATAAACGACCAGATACATAGAATACATAAATAAATAATATATATATATATGTAGGTATATGTATGTGTCTATATATATATATATATATATATATATATATATATATATATATATATATATATATATATATATATATATATATATATATATAAACACACACACAAACACACACTCACACACACACACACACATTATATATATATAGATACATTTATACATACATACATCTCTATATATAAACATATATATATATATATATATATATATATATATATATATATATAGATATATTTATATTATATGTATATGCATGTATATACATTAACATATATATACATACATATATATAAATGCATATATATACACACACGCATATATATATATATAAATAAATA
>NC_142951.1:3295478-3302978 GCF_046866305.1 Octopus bimaculoides
CTTCATGATCATCATCATCATCATCATCATCATCAACATAAACATCATCGTCACAACACCACCACCACCACCACCAACGACACCATCATCATCGTCATCACCATCGACACCATTATCATCACCTCCACCACCACCACCACCAATACCACAACCATGACCGCCACCTAGACAGCGCATTAAGCATCATAATCAACTTCACCAGCACACCCAGCACCACAATCACCATCCCCATCACTGCCATCATCATAATCATAATTAGCAATCGTCACATTCCCTTACGTCATCATTGCCAAAATTATCCGTGGTGTTCTTGTAACTATTATTATCATTATCATTATCATCATCATCATTATTATTATTATTATTATTATTATTATTATTATTGTTGTTATTATTATTATTATTATTATCATTACTATCGTCATCATCGTCATCGTCATCATCATCATTACAATTATTAGCGCCTATCTGATTAATCGGGATCGCTACCGAATTAAAGTAGCTTTTTTCATTAATCTATTTCACTCTTCGTTTCCACCCTCCTCCCCTCCTCCTGCTCCTCCCATTCTTCTTCTTCTTCTTCTTCTTCTTCTTCTTCTTCTTCTTCTTCTTCTTCTTCTTATTATTATTATTATTATTATTATTATTATTATTATTATTATCATCATCATCATCATCATCATTATTATTATTATTATTATTATTATTATTATTATTATTTTATGTTTGACTTTTGTTTTGCATTTGTACAAGTTGGATCCAAGTCTCACCCAGAGACCTCAAGAGACAACAAGTTAGAAGTTCATGTAGGTGTTATGCCTAGGGTACCATATATTTGGATTTGTACAGTTTTGTTCAAGTGAATGTTTAAGAAACCATAAGAAAATTATGTTTGCTTTAAAATTTGAGATCACATAGACAGTATTTTACGTAGGATATGGGCAGTTCCCATGAGCACTATCTTTTGGACTTCAGCCATTTTGGGGTTTCCTGGTATCTGAGCTAGGTAGTAATCAGCCCGTTTCGCTGTCATTCCCAGGGCACCTATGACAATAGGTATTGTTTTCGTCTTCAGATTCCACATTTTGCTAATTTCTATTTCAAGATCTTTATATTTGCTCAGTTTTTGGTAGGTCTTGACAGATACGTTTATATCAATTGGGACAGTCATATCAATGAGGAGGCATGATTTTTGTCTGAAGTCTTTCAGTATGATGTCTGGCCTATTTGCGTCTATCTTTCTGTCAGTTTGAATGGTGAAGTTCCAGAGGAGTGCAATGTGATCATTTTCAAGTACTGGGGGTGGTTTGTGTTCCCACCAGTTTTTATCATGGGGCAAGTCCAGGTTTTTGCATATTACCCAGTGAATATATTGTGCAGCTCTATCATGCCTGTTGAGATACTCTGTAGGCGCAAGCAGACTGCACATGGAGACAACATGATCGATGGTCTCATTTTGTTGTTGGCATATACGACATAATGGGGAGCTGCCGTTCTTTAATATGTTGGCCTGGTAGTTCTTTGTAGGTAGGCATTGATCTTGGGCTGCTATGATAAACCCCTCTGTTTCTGATTTCAATCCAGAGGCCATTAACCATTGGTGGGTAAGGGCTTTGTCAATATCTGCATTATTCGCTCTCTTTGGGTATTTGCCATTGAGAGGTTTTCCATGCCATTTTTCAGTCATAATAGCTAAGGCAGCAATTTTAGCACGGGTTTTCAAGCGCTTAGCTTTTTCTGTAGGTGTTTCTAGTTCGTCTAATTCTTGAATTTGTTGCAATTGGAATTCACTTAGATATTCCTTTGCCTGTTTTGTTACTGAGTAAGATGCTTTCTTGCTTTCATATTTTAAGACAAGTTTTAGCATCCAGTCCTCAGAGTTTTTCATATAGGTGTCTAGGCCAATTGTGGCTACCTTCATTGATAATGCCAGCTGTAGTAGTCCTCGACCTCCCTCTTTTCTTGGCAGATAAAGACGTTCTATATCTGCCTTAGGGTGGTGCATTCTATGCATTGTCAACAGTTTTCGTATTTTTCTGTCAACATTACATATTTCAGTAATTGACCAGTTAACGATGTTGAAACTGTAAGTCACGACTGGTATGGCTAGAGCATTGATCGCTTCGATCCTGTTTCTCGCGTTCAGCTCTGTCTTCAGTATTGCTCTCACCCTGCGATAACATTCTCTTCTGATCCTTTCCCTCATCACTGAGTGCTTGATATTGTCCCCTTCAATTACCCCTAGGTATTTGTAGCTCTCCGCTGGTTCTAACTCTTTTATGACATTTTGCTGGTCAAGGTTCACATTAGATGTATTTGTCATTTTTCCTTTGATAAAGATAGCTTTTGCACATTTATCAAGGCCAAATTGCATCCTGATGTCATCACTGAATTGTTTAACAATCGCTAGTAGGCCTTTGAGTTGTTGGTCATTTTTTGCAAAGAGCTTTAAATCATCCATGTAAATGAGATGATTTATATTTTTATCAAATATTTTATAACCATACTGTGCATCATTGAGCAATTTTGAGAGCGGTATTAGGGCTAGACAGAAGAGGAGTGGTGATAGTGAGTCACCCTGGAAAATGCCACATGAAATTCTTACATCTCCAGCATTTAGAGATTCATTGTCATTGTTCAACATCAGTGTGGTTCTCCATGATCTCATACTTACAGATAAAAAGTTTCGCAGAGTAGGAGCTATTTTATACATTTCCAGACATTTCCTAATCCAGCTATGTGGTAGGCTATCAAAGGCCTTTTTATAGTCTATCCAGGCTATTGACAAGTTTTTGTGTCGCTTGTGACAATCTTCTAAGATCATCTTATTGATGAGTAGCTGATCTTTACAACCATAAGATCCACGTTTACATCCCTTTTGCTCATTAGGGAATATGCTACTTTCTATTAAAAAACTATAGGTGTACTCGGTTAGGACAGATGTTAGCGTCTTATACATTGTTGTTAAGCAGGTTATGGGGCGATAATTTTTTGGTTCGTTTGTTTCCTCATTTTTTGGAAGCAGGAATGTTAAACCATTAACTAGCCAAGAGGGCATCAAACTAGGATTTTGCAAAACATCGTTGTAAAGTTTTGTTAGCAGTTCATGGCTTTCTGGGAAGGCATTCAACCAGAAGTTAGGAATTTTATCCTTTCCTGGAGACTTCCATTTGCTTGACCTCCTGAGAGCAGATCTTATATCTTCTACCCTGACCCCCTCCCACTTTTGCTCCTCTAAGGAGTCTAGGTCTGTAGCTATTCTATCAATCCAAGGGGCCTTTTCATTGTGTGTTTTATCTTCTGCCCAGATTTTATTCCAAAATTCTTGCACTTCTTCTTTTGATGGGACAGACTTTATTGTTACTGGTGTTTTCCCTATCTTCCTGTAGAAATTTTTGGGGTTATTTTTGAACATGTTATTATCTCGGAAGAATTTAACACGCTTTTCATACCTTGCTATGCGGGCAGCTTTAGCACATACCTTTTGCTTGATGGTTTCTATGGTGGCATCAATGTCAACTATGGTTTTCATGTTATATTTTTTCTTTAGTCTTTGGGTCTTTGTAGGTTTGATACTCTTGTCAAATTTAAGGTTTTTCAAACATTCTATGTCAGATCTAAGCAGCTTAATTTGGTGTTGAATGCGTTCTTGCCAAGAAGGCTTTTTGTGGGAGTGTTGTCTTTTTCTAATCTTTTCACCACATAGAATCGTTGAGATTCTTGCGGATGCATAGTACAGGTGGTTGAGATCTGTAATATCAACATCATTAGCTGAAATTATATCCTTAAGTGCAAGGCGGATTTTACCAATTATTTTCAGGTTTTGGTTAGAATTGCGAATTTTGGGGAGAGTGTCGCGTTCATTCATACTAGTTTCTTTAATTTTCAGCCATTCAATCATGATTTGATTTTTTAGATCATGTAGTTCTGTTGCGTCGATTTCTGTATGACTTCCTTCATCTATTTGATTTTCACCTGCCTTAGTGTTTATGGTTGGTTCAGAGAGTATTTTATTTTGCCTATCAGTTACCTTAACTCTTTCAATTATTACTGTATTTTCATCAGCCTTGGGCTGGTTTATAATTATTTCCTCTGTAGTATCTTCTTTAGCTGCAGTTTCATTCTTTTTATCCTTTACTGCTTGCTTAATTTGGTCAATCTCTACTTCAGTTAGTAATTTTTTTTTTATAATGTTTCTTCTGACGTTGGCAAGTTTATTACTGTCTATGTAGGGTCTTACTGCAAGGTGTTTCTGTCTCCAGTTTAAGTAGGTTTGTACAGTATTAGATTTATCTGTAGGGAAATATATGGCACGGTAGAAGGCTCTAAGAACTTCTTTATTATCTTCCCTAGACCATTTTTATTATTATTATTATTATTATTATTATTATTATTATTATTATTATTATCATCATTATCTTTATTATTACTGGCAGCAGCAATAGCAGTAGCAGTGAGTAGTTGTAGTTGTAGTAGCAGCAGTATTAGAATTATTAGTGTTACTATTATTACTAACATCTCACCGGAAGTATTCACGCTTAGACCTCATTATCGTTGTTTTTGTTTTTTGACAATTGAAATGACTTAGAAATATTTGTGATTTTTGGTGTACATTCTCCATAAAATAATCGAATCTCTTTGTTTTCTTTTCCACTTTTCATGCTGTGAATTGGGAAATGACTTTACAAAACAATTTTTTGCGCTCTTATAACATCTACCAACTGCAGAAACATCTACAATGTGAAGAACAAACCTAAAACATTTTTACTTATTTTAAATGGAAATCAAATTCAATTTTTCAGCTGAATCCAGGTATTGCGCATGTAGAATATATAGTTTTTTTTTTACAGAACATATATTTGTCGTGTACATTTTGAAAGAAAAATAAGTGATATATATATATAACAACAGTAATGCACAGAATGTGGTATTTTGCGAAAAAGAACGATGAATTTTGAAGTCAAACTGGGTGATATAAATGATTAATCCACTTTATCTATTACTAATTTTCTCTGCAACAAACTAGTTGTGATATGTTAAACCGGGTTGTGATTTCTTTTCGAGACAGAAATGTGTTACAAAGACAAGGACATCTGTACCATAAGTGAAGAGCGTAACAAGGAAAATTACTATACTAACTCTGCATCTCCGTAATTCTTCGGCCTCTTCCGATGTCCAGCAGAAAGCAACTGAGAACAGTTGTGGACAATGTGACAAAATATGTACTCAGTATGTAGGAGTATAGTGTACAGGATTGGGGAATATTATTCTGTAGTGGGGATAAGGCAAGAATACTTTAGGACGGGGGGGTCTATCAAACAACTTCACAGAAGATATTGTCACAGTACCACATGTGTAGTGAGCCGACGATCATAGCAGCGATGAAGTTATAGATATTGCATAATAACATTTACGTCACCTGACCGGAATTGTAAGAGTGGTAATGGTTAGAGTCAATATGAGTTCCGATGGAGAGAGCAACTATACTGTTCATCCTTCCTACCGGAACAGCACATAAAAAAAAATTCCACAGCTGGGTCCCAGTATGTTTCAAGCCAGCAGATTTCTTGCGAGGGACATGTATTTATGCTAATTTATGCCGAGGGTGCTGCTGCATCCTCTACGTTCTCATTGTCAAATAATTGCTGCCACTCTGGCAAAATTTGGACCCACTATTATTATTATTATTATTATTATTATTATTATTATTATTATTATTATTATTATTATTATTATTTGAAGTACTTTTGACGGTGAAAGGTTTGCGATGTTGCCATTCTTTATAAAATCTATCATTTTTGTAAGCAAACCTTAAATGATATCTTATTATGTCTGATGTTGTTGTTTGTTTTTCCAATCTCCTTCAGAGAATGTTTTTCATATCTCTTTCAGAGAACTTCTCTGACGTATCTAGATTACCAAAAAAATTAGGACTTTTCTTTTTACATTTTATTCATTTTTTTTTGTGTTTAAATGTTATTTTGTGTTTACATTCAACGCACACAAAGTGAGATAACACCTAGGAAAAAGTTTCCATGTTGAATAACAACACAAAAAAAAAACAAAAAAAAAACGTTATAAAGAACGAAAAAAATATAAACCTTAATAGCAATGCAGCAACCTTTATAAAAAGAAAAAAAAAATTCGGAAAAGAAAAATTCTTATTGTCGGAAAACACGCACACAGAAGTCTGACGATATAGCAGTCAGTAAAGGAAGGGAGCTGGCAGAAACGTTAGGACGCCGGGCGAAATGCTTTGTGGTATATCGTCTGCCGTTACGTTCTGAGTTCAAATTCCGCCGAGGTCGACTTTGCCTTTCATCCTTTCGGGGTTGATAAATTAAGTACCTGATACGCCCTGGGGACGATGTAATCGACTTAATCCTTTGTCCGTCCTTGTTTGTCCCCTCTATGTTTAGCCCCTTGTGGGCAATAAAGAAATAAGAAACGTTAGCACGCCGGGTGAAATGCTCAGCCGTATTTCGGTTGTACTTATGTTGTGAATTCAAATTCCACCGAGGTCGACTTTGCATTCCACCCTTTCGGGTTTTGTTAAATTAAGTATCGGTCGAGTACTGGGTTCGATCTGATCGACTGTCCCGCTCCCCCAAAACTTCGGGCCTTGTGCCTAGAGTAGAAAAGAAACGTTAGCACGCCGGGTGAAATGCTTAGCGGTATTATCTAACAAGTATAGTATTGATAGTGATTTCGAAGTTTCGGCTAGCTAACCCATCATTGGCTTTTCGAAATTTCGAAATCATTGTCAGTGCCATTCTTGTTAAAGAAGAATAAATTTGTGCGAAATGAATTGAATAATTCTTTAAATTAATGTCTGATTGTTAATTACTACCCCCGCAAAAAAAAGCAAGCATACATGTGTGTGTCTGTGTATATGTGTGTGTCTGAGTGCGAATGTGTGCGTGTGTGTGTATGTGTGTGAATGTGTGCATGTACGTGAATGTATTTATGTGACTGCATGTGTGAGTGTGTTTACGTGAGTGTTTGTGTGTGTTTATGCATGTTAGTTTCTATACGTGTACGTGTGTGTATATGTTTGTATATATGTGTGAGTGTGTCCGTACCTATGTGAATGTATGTGTGTAATTGCGTGTATGTGTGTGTTTATATGTGTGTACGTGTATGCGTGTGAGCGTATATGTGTGTGTGTGTGCTTCTGTTTATATGCTTGTATTCGTCTGCCAGAATTTGTTGACTGCTAGTGTTTATTTGTGTACCTCGGCGTGAACTAGCGGTTCAGCAAAAGGGGCAGATATGTTTTGGGGCTGAATGACGCCGAAGCAGAATGTTATTTGACATTCTGTTCGGATGGGGAAGTCCCTAGGACACCTGAATATCCAAGAATAATTGCAGATCGTAGACATTCAGATGCATCTCGTTTCCATTGGTAACTGCAGCTGCAGGAGCCGTAGCAGCAGCCGCAGCTGCCGTCCCAACAGTAGCCGCAGAACCACCACCAGGACCACCACCACTACCACAACT
>NC_142951.1:3307978-3317978 GCF_046866305.1 Octopus bimaculoides
AAAATGTTTTGGGTGAGGGATTGGGAGCTGTTCTTAATTTATGCATACGTGATTTGTTGTTGTTCGGAGCTGATACAAATTATGATTTGCAATATCGTGCAGTAATCAATTGGTTGTTTATGACGAAATGATCGATTTTTGTGATTTAACAAAACAAAATCAATAACAATAACAATCACAAACAACGCATATCTGCCTCGCCAACCCAACCCCCCACCCCGGCCGCCGCTCCAAACCTTTCAAAAACGATCCCTTAATTTTTAATCCATCCCTTTTTTTTTTCTATTACATTTTTTTTTCTTGTTCATCCCCTTATTTTCCTTTTATATTCTTGAACAAAAGATGGCGACAATAAATAACCGAATATTCTAGAATGGATATTTTGCATTATGGCATAGGATTTTGGCGTGTGGATTGGCGTAAGTTTTGGTTAATGGTGTCGGTGTGGTTGCTGGCTGGCGTTAGTGGTAGTGTTAGCGTGAATAGTGGTCTGTCGTTGTGGAGATATTCAGAAATATGGCGGAGGCTATAGAACGATAAAGATGACAGTTCAAATATTGTTGGTTAACATGAATGGAGTTGGGAGATGTGTGGGAAGAAAGGCCATTGTTTTGACATGTTTTTATACCGGTTCAATTGATTTATGTGCACAATCATGTTTACAACTTTCTTCTTAAAACAAAGAATTGAAAACTAAAAGAAAAACAAAAACAAAACAATCCGCAATAAAAAAAAAACAATCGAAAACCCGATTAACAGATATGATGAGGCTCGTTTCTTTTGTTGCCGTTGGAAAGGCGGTGAAAATGGTAGGAGCCGCAATAGCGCCGGACTAAATGCATTACTAAAATTCGTTATGTCCCTTTCCGTTCTGAAGTCAAATATCACCGTGGTTGACGATCTCTTTCATCCATTTATGGAAGACAATATAAATACGAGCAGTCGTTTATTATCAGTGTTGTTGGTTATCTTTGCGCATTCGTCGTCGTAGCCTTCGTTTTGTTGTTGCTTTTCTCATTTTTGTTTTACTAGTTTAGCCCTTGGGTAGTTCCAGTCGAGCAGACATGTGATGAAATACATTCCAATCTTGATACACATGTCTGCTTCTTTTAACAAGAAGATGGAATCTAGGAATGCATCATCCAGTCTGTGTTTAGAAAAAAAAAACCCCGTTGAGTGTGAATTCTGTTTGGTTAAGGTTCCAGCTTTATCAATGTAATCGACCAGATGAAAGGATCTTTAATTAATTTGATTTGATCGACTCTAAACACATCCCTAAAATTTTGTAGTCTCTTCGATTAAAATGACAAATCGGGATTTTAAGGGGGTCTTCCAATTCCACAGGGTTATGGAAAAACACAAGTTAACCTAAATACAGGTAAACGCAAAAACGTAGGCACTCCACAAACACACGTGTACGTTTCAGCCGTCAATAATATGGTCCGACATAATGTTACCCATCAAGTCATGCAATTTTAGTCTTACTCAGAATAAAACACTCATCGATACTCAACATTTTGTACAGTTTCGGCCAGTTCAAATTCACTTCTGACCTGCAATTCACTGTCGATCCTTTAGGGACGAAAGTAATATTGTCAGCGTCGAGACCAAGGAAGCTTTCGAACACGTAATATATATCTTAAAGTCTAAAGGAGGGAAGTTGGCAGATTGGTTAGCCTCGCCGGGCAAAATGCTTAGCGGCGTTTCGTCAGTCTTCACGCTCTGAGTTTACATTCCACCAACGTCGATTTTGGCTATTATGATTTCGGGTTGGAAAACCTGGCATTTAAAAAAGTATAGACAATTCTGCACCGAATGAACAGATTTAGTAAAGGAATTGTCTGGTAATTTGTATGAATAAAATGCATCAGATAAACGGTAGAAAAAAAACAAACTATAATCCAATATTACAGGTTGGGTACAGATAATACAGATAAATATTTTACAAAGTATCGTCCTTTATATGAATGATATTGACATTCGTGATTGTAAAAATCTCATCCGAATACGTGCAGAAGAGCTTAAAGAAAAATGTATAGTAAGGTAACCGTCACCAATATGCCTTGCCCCAGCAAAATAATTAAATAGCAAGACCTACGGGTAAAGCAAGATAAATTATGCCTACTGTTAGTCAAACTCATCACGCTGAATTATACATGAAAACGTTTATATTTATCTTGACTAGAAACATATTTACATGGATTATGGAACTAAAATAACTATTATATTATATGCACAGTAAGCCTACAAAGACGTTTACTAAAGAAAACGGAATGATTTATTCAAGAATCGACAAAAGACCAACAGTCGACAACCTCTTTTCTGTCATCATTGATTAAACAAATACAAAACTGTTAACTGATGTGGTGACACTTGCAAAAAAGCAAAAAAGAATGCAAATTAGGAAGCGGGAAAACGTGGAAAGCTAATAATAATAATAATAATAATAATAATAATAATAATAATAATAATAATAATAATAATAATCTAAAAACTGAATGGTAAGAAAAGATCTTTATCAGCAAATAACTGAATCCAAAATATCTACATGTTGCGCGAAACTGACAAAGAATATAATCACATCGCACTCTAAGAATTGCAGCAAAACATTCCACAGAATTTCACAAACGTCCAAACTGGATTTTAAATTATATATATCTGGCCGCTATGTACAATATGGATATGTGCGTTTTGTGTGTGTGTATAAGTGCGTGTGTGAGAGTTTGTGTATATACATATATTTATATACGTATATGTAAATGTTTTATATATATATATATATATATATATATATATATATATATATTTACAGATAGATAGATGGAGACAGAGAGTGTTTGTGAGAAAGAGAAAAGAGATAGAGAAAGAAAGAAAGAGAAAGACTAGAATATATAAATACGAGACAGATGCAACTAACAAGATTGTGAGTGGCTCAATATATTTTTACTGAGAATATATTTTCAAGCACGACAGATTTGGATCTTTCATAAAGATTATGCAATTATTGTGATAAACAAGAATGCATAAAAATACAGAAACATATCGCACGCAATCGCAGACGACCAGATTCTGGGATACGTCAATCTGAATATAGATTAAGATGTATTATAATCCGCTTGATGATGTCTCCAAGGATTATCGATTAAAATGTTTTTTTTAAAGACAAATGACAATTCCGGTAATGTTTCTGTTGTATAGTGAAACTGTATACACCTCTCGGTAAAAAGTGGTTAGAACCCGCCATTATAAATAGAGCAGTAGACGGTCTTGGAAAGAGGGTCGACAGTCGAAGAGTTCAGAGTCAACAATTCTGGACGATGTCTTGTGGAGCTATCAGCGAAAGTAAGACAGAAGAAGTTAGTGTATCACTATTCCAGTACTAAGAGATAAAACGGTATCCAATGACTAGTAAACATGGTTACTACTAGCTTAAAACAGAAACTACTGTACAATGGCAAGCGCACATCACACCAGTGGGAGGAACCCGCTTTAAAACAGTTTCCAATCGTGAAAAGGAGGAACTCATTTCAATTTCCGAATATATATATATATATATATATATATATATATATATATATATATATATCTGTGTGTGTGTGTGTGTGTGTGTGTGTATCTTGCGGTCATACTGGTGCATATGTAGTCGAATGAGTCCACCCGAATACTTTTCATAGCCTGCTGCTTATTCAATTAATCGCGTTTTGCGAAACGCTATATATATATATATATATATATATATATATATATATATATACGACAGGCTTCTTTGAGGTTTTCACTGCGAACTCCACTAGAATGCATTTAGTCCGCCCGAGGCTATGACATAAACGTATACACACATACACACACACGCACATACACACGCACACATATTTGTACGACGCGTATATATACTCTTATAAAGCTTAGTGCAGCTCCGGCTTACAAGACTATATTAAAAAAATACTTGCTCAGGGTAACATGAATCGAGACCGAATCGAAAATAGTACCGTTGGGAAACATTCAAATTTCTTACGAGCTCCACGCCTTCCATGAAAATGTATTTTTTAAAAATGTATTTAAATAACCCGAACATCTTTGTCGAAAAGCGCACGATCACGGTGTCTGAAAATGAGAGTGCCTCTTAACATATGTCTGCTTGATCGGACCTGTTCTGAAGATAAAGTAATCAGAAGAAACATAGAGGACAAGACAGAAATTATAAAGAATCTATTCGTTGTATAACGATTATCGTCGAATTTTTTTTTTCGCCATTATAGGAATTGAAATTAGAACACTAGAACGGAACTAATTTGCACATGCTATATAAAAATAACAGAGAATGTAGTTGATACTATATAAATGTATAAAGGGAAGGCTAGACGATAATTGTTAAAAAAGTTTGCGTCAACACAATTTTGATAAGAAAACAAATAACAATGAACAAAAGCAAAAATTACAATGCAATGCAATAAAACAAAATGAAAGAAAATGAAATGAAACAAAATTCATTTAAATTAATTAAAAATAATATTATATAAAAAATAACAACAGCAAAGATTTAGAAATAATCTAAAAACTGAAAAAAGAGAAAAATCTAGTGATTTTACAGCCTACAAAAACGAAAATTAAATGTAATAAAACTACTTCAAATCTTTAATTATTATATTTTTTTTTATTTTTCGTATCTCAGACAATCTAAAAAAAAAAGAGGCGGTTAATAATATAAAACTAAAAAAATAGCGAGTGCAACCCCTCTACAAAAATATATTCCCCGCCACACCTATTAGCAATGTCACCTTTGCTTTTCAAATGATCAATTTAACAGTCTAGTAGTTGAGAAGGTGTTAAAAATCTATCAAATTAAAAGTAGAGAGGTGTTGAGCGACCTCTATCATCAATGGTGTTGGATGCGACGGAAGGTGGTGGCCAGATGCAGAGTGGGGTTGGGATGGCTGTGATGGTCAGGGGTGGGGTAATGGTTATGGTGGTGTTTGTGGTGGTGGTGGTTGTTTCGGCCGGTCTGGCTGGCGTGGGCAAAAATACAGGTAAAGAATGACCGATGAAGTCCCACGGTGGGGCTGGCAGTGGGGTTGGCGGTGAGGTTGGCAGTGGTGTTGGTGGTGGGGTTGGCGGTGGGGTTGGTGGTGGGGTTGGCGGTGGGGTTGGCGATGGAGTCAGCGGTGACGGTAGTGAAGGTGACAATGACGGCTCCGAACGTAACTGAATGATGATGATGATGATGATGATGATCGTGGTGGAGGCGGTGGTGATCACGATAGTAGTAATAGTAGTCGGAGTAGTAGAAGTAGTCGTAGCAGTAGTAGTAGTTATAGTAGTAGTAGTAGTAGTAGTAGTAGTAGTAGTAGTAGTAGTAGTAGTAGTAGTGGAGGTGAAGTGGTGATAATGGTGGTTCATTTGGAGATAAGGTTGATGACACTGATGATGAGGATGGAGGTGATGGTGAGGGTTAGGTATCACTTTTGATTTGAGTGATTACGTTAAAAGTGGCGGAGGTGTGGTAGTGGTGGTGGTAGTGGTGATGATGATGATGATGATGATGATGGTGGTGGTGGTGTTGGTGGTGGAGGTGGTGGTTAAGACATATGCTGTGGGGATCAATACACTGATGATGATGCTGATTATAATGATGATATTGGTGGTCGTGCTTGCGGTGATGGTTGCCATGGTGATGGTGATGAAGTTGATAGTGATGATGCTGCTGATAATAATGATAATGATGGCGTTGACGATGCTGATGATAATGATGATGGTGGTGGTGGTGATGATATTGATACTGGCGACAACGACAACGACGGTGTTTGTCTAGATGCTGAGCCCGATAATGATGACAAGAACAACAACGATGATAAGTGATAAGGAAGATGACGGTGACGGCGGTGATGATGGTGAGGCTTGGTGGTAATGATGATGATGATGATGATGATGATGATGATGATGATGATGATGATGATGATGATAGTGGTGATGATGTGAAGGGAGATGAGAAGGAATAGGATGAAGATATGGAGGAGAGGTCAGGAAGAAGTAAAACAGCAGCAACAAGATCAAAATTCAGGGACAGAGACGGAGAAATGGAGGAGGAGCCAGAGGAGAATAATAATAATAATAATAATAAGAAGAAGAAGAAGAAGAAGAAGAAGAAGAAGAAGAAGAAGAAGAAGAAGAAGAAGAAGAAGTAGAAAAAGAAGAAGAAGAAGAAGAAGAAGAAGAAGAAGAAGAAGAAGAAGAAGAAGAAGAAGAAGAAGAAGAAGAAGAAGAAGAAGAAGAATGACAGGGGAAAGAGAATGATGCAGAGGTCAAAATGTAGAATAATGATGGTGCTGTTTGATTCAGGAATATGTTGTTTTTGGTTTCTTCTACCTGATATTGCTTTGGATAATAAATATATAAAAACAACTACAGAAAACAATAAAGAAATAGTTGATAGCCAATTACTGAAATGTATTAATTATTTTTGATTTTACTTCGGTCAAATTTGGAATATTAATTTACGCTGATCGTTGCCAAATATTTTAATTAAATGAAATTGTTAGAATTTAATTTTAAATAAGCTTGCTACGAATTAGTTTCATACAGAAAATAGTAATTGGAAACGCACAGCTATGCACACGCGCCAGCATGCCCGCACACACCCGAAAACAGAGAGAAAAAAACACACACACATATAACTGCACGAATATACAGATATATAGACAGATAAGTATATATATATATTCATATACGCAGCACATGTATATATATATATATACATATATATATATATATATATATATATATATATATATATATATATATATATATATATATATATATATATATATATATATATATATATATATATATAATTTAATTAAATATAATGCTAAATTGCGGTTAATTTTAGGGAAGTTTTTTAAAAAAAGGATATATGTAATTGGTGGCGTGACTCAGTCTTGACTGTAGAGTCAAATTTATGAATTTCTTGTTAATTGGGACTTTACGATATGCTAACCCGATAGTAGGGCATAATTCTTTTCTACTCAAGGCACAAAGCTCAACATTTTTAGGGAGAGGCCCGTCGATTAGATCGCCGCAGTACGCAACTGGTAATTAATTTATCGACCCCGAAAGGATAAAATGCAAAGTCGACCTCGGTGGAATTTAAACGTAGAACGTAAAGACAGACGAAATACTCACCGCCTTGAAAAAGTGTATGATAATTGAAGTAACCGTCAACTCGCTTGTGTGTTTGTCTGTGTGCTTTTGAAATTCAAGTTATTGTAGACATATTTCACTCAGACCCAGTGAACTTTATCATCTCAGCACATTGTGAAAACTACCCAAGTCCCAAATCTATGCTTTTCGTTTTCGCTAGTGTAAAAATCTATGCCAACCAATCAAAGCCAACCTAGAATTATGCGCCCTGCTAATAGCTTATTTAGTACGACAAAGACCTGACCCTGATGTCCTTTGAACCGCTGTATATGATATGATTAAATACTGTGCTATTAAATTTATGGAAATAACTCTCAATTTTCTTACAGAGTCGCAGATAATTGCCAGGGGCTTTAACATTCCATTGTAAGATTTCATTATTTGTTCTACTTTGTATTTCACATCGGACATCTATGCAAATTGATTTAACACATTTACGTGTCTTCAATTCCCAATAGCATTCTCATCAATTTCCATTACATAAGCCCACATTGCTGCGCGTATTTAGGACAGGGTTTCGATATAGTTAACAGGCACTGCGCTTTCGGAGTCAATCACAGGACAGACTTTAACCGTGGAGCCTGTATACATTTCACGGTAAATGAAGTAACCAAAGATATTTATACACAGGCCTATTGATCTCGAAACTCCAAGAGTACCTGTACAATATATGAATAGAGCCAAGATCCACTTCATGATTAAATTGTTATTTGTATGTTGAGTTTATGGGTAACTACACTTTCTAGAAGAATATTTCCTGAAGAGAAGCGGTCTCAGCTGTGACTGAAGGGTTTTGCAGCAAAAGCTGCCGCAGTAACAAGAATTCTTTAATGCCCAAAAGAGCGGACTGATTAATCAATAAATTTCGCAAGGATACAAAATAATTTCCCTATAGAATATTGTGACAGAATAATGCAAAGTTAACAAAATAACGACAAAAAAATGACAAAAATAAAACAATTATGGACAAAAAAGCTATAGAACTAACATTGACAAAACAAAAGAACACGGAATTTAATTTTTGATGAAGATGAAATTTACAGAAAATAAAGGAACCGCAAATGACAATAACATTTTAAAAGAAAGACATATTGGAAGTAATTAGAGCCATGTGTGTTTGAAAATACTTTTAAAGCAACAGAAATTACAGAAGCGTAATTAGTTGGGAAAGCATGAAGGACACAGTGATGGAGTTTGTTTAATATTTCAATAAACAAGTTTGAGCGTAAGGAGCCAGCCCTTTCCCATTCCTTTCCGAAATGTAGTTTCCAGGCGCGTAACATGGCGATAGGAAAATTTGAAATATAAAATGAAGTTACGGCTTTTGTGTATTCTTCATAAACACCTATTTTTGCATGGATTTTCAACAAATTCATTCGTCAGAACGAGGCTAAAATATGTTGCGTTATGATTTAACCACAAAATTATTTCTCTCTCTTTCTGAGCAGTAAATAAACATTAGTCAGAATAATGTCACGATTTTTTAAAGAGATTAATCGAAGATAGTTTGGGTGTTTTGTTTTTCTTCTGAGAAGTTGCATGTATAGTGCTCCTATTAATTGCTGCAAATGATTTTAATCTCAAGAAAATTAAGATCGAGCCAGTTTGGTTCTCTGAAAAAGTATGCTAGATAAAAAAAATATATTTCAAGGTGTTATTTCAGCGGTACTTATCAAAAATAATTACATTTCATTGATGAAATATTAAAAAAAAAAAGACAGAAGATGAAACATGTCAGGATGATCTTCATTATTCCGGTCACTGAGAGCAAAATATGCACTGTTGCAACTGGCAACTGTAATCAATTTTCTGAGCGAGGCGAAAAAATCTCGTTTACATAAAAGGAACACACGTTTGTAATGTAACATCCACCATTTCACTTCCTCCTCACCTCCCTCCTTATCCTTGAGTATATATAAATATGTGTGTGTGTATATATAAACATGTATATATATATATATATATATATATATATATATATATATATATATATATATATATATATATATATATATATATATATATATATATATATATGAATGTGGATTTTATATATATATATGTATATGTATATATAAATATATATTCAATGGATATATGTGTAGCCATGCATACATATCGGTAGTTATTAGATAAGGTAAGTCTGGACGGAGTTTGATCGTCACTTTCTGTGAGATGGTCCATACACAAGGGTTAAAGAACAAAACATCGACTCTAAGAAAAAACTGTTTAGTTTGTTTTATTCTCTTACGGGAACGTTACATATTATATAGCCTGATAGACCCTGCTATGTCAAGATGGACTTATATATTCTTCCTCACATTTGGATTTTATGTATGCTCTCTCCCACTTGGTTTTAATATGTTGCCACATTTGTAATATGTCTTTTTTCTGCATTTTTTCGTGCAGCTGAAGATTGCTCTTCATATTGCATTTAAGGTAATGCTCACATTACTTAAATAAATTGAAGTAGCATGAAACGTGCGTACTGCAATCACTTTTGAAATCCGTGTTGCTTATTGTTTGATTTTAATCACCCATCCTTTTGGGGTGTGATATTCTGGTGCCTTCGCATAAGTACCATATTCAAGCCTTGAATCTCTCTCTCTCTCTCTCTCTGTCTCTCTCTCTCTCTCTCTCTATATATATATATATATATATATGTATATATATATATATATATATATATATATATATATATATATATATATATATATATATATATATATATATATATATATATAACTGAGTTTAACATACAAGCACACATCGTGTTGTCTTATTGTATTGACAGATACAGGGA
>NC_142951.1:3335478-3382978 GCF_046866305.1 Octopus bimaculoides
CTTCTCTTGTTGATTATATTGTTATTGCAGTTCCTGGTACTGTACCTTGGCTGATATTATTTTCACTCAAAGAGTTGTTCGTATTCATATTTTGTTGTTTATTTCTTTCTGCTGTTTTCTCTTCATAATGATGATACGAATGTTTTGCTGAAGTTGTTACTTCACATTTGATGCTATGGATTGGAATTCTTCGAGCTGCCGCAGTTATTGTTGTTGTTATTCCTGGTACATTTTTTGCTCCATTTCTATCTACTGATGTTATTGATACACTTTTGTTCTTAATAGCGTTCTGTTTTTAACTTTATATTAAACAAATCTCTCTATTTTTTCATGAATTTTTGCTGATTTTTGTAGTTGATATTTTTATATGTACTGTTCTTTTATTTGTGTTATTTTTTTTCATTTAATCTTCAACAATTTATTTTTGTTGTTCATCTTTCTGGCACTGATCTTCTTCATGATGCTGATCACGATCATTGTTGCTGTTTCCGTTATTGTTGTAGTTATCGCTGTTGTTGTAGTTAATGCTGTTGTTCTCGTTGTTGTTGTAAACAGTATTATGTCATTAAGATAGATCAAATGCTAAGGCATGATCACATAATGATAGTGTAGTGTACGTTAAAATTTACGCTGGAATATAAGGCAGTGCAGTGTTAAGAACCAGTCTGCAGATCGTGTCTTTAATAGCAGGGTATGTTACAGACTTCAATATTAGAATATTGCTGGAATTATTAATCTCAAATTTCAGATGCAAATCTATCTATCTGTCTATCTATCTATCTATTTATCTATATATCTATCTATCTATCTATATACATATCCATCTTTAAACCTTCCGGTACACTCGAACGCAAATATGTTAATCGCTGTTTCGTACATCACAGAGAACAAATATTCCCTTTTTACTAAAGCAATGCATGCATAACATACTCCGGTCATGGGTTCAAGGCATTTTGGTTAATCTCTTCACATGCTGTGTCCCATCAGAAAGGAAGCATTACAGGGACACATAAGACCTAAACAAGCCGATCATTTAAAGTTACTCTCTTACTCTGTTTCAGAAATGTGACTGTGGCCATGCTGGAGCACCGCTTTTAATTGAAGAAATCGACACCAGGACTTATTCTTTGTAAGCCTAGTACTTATTCTATCGATCTCTTATGCCGAACCCCTACATTTCGGAGACATAAGCGCACCAACATCGGTTGTCTTGCGATGATGGAGGAACAAACAGAGACTCAAGGACTCACACACATAAATACACACGCACACACACACACACACACACACACACACACACAGGTATATATTCACGACGGGCTTCCTTCAGTTTCTGTCTACCCAATTCACTCACAAGGCTTTGGTCTGCCCGAGGCTGTAGTAGAAGACGCTTACCCAAGGTGCCATGCAGTGAGACCGAACCTGGAACCATGTCGTGGTGTAGCAATCTTCTTAGCACACAACCATACCATTCATTTAATTTCATTATCAGGTGAACATGACACTACATTTAATTTTCTGAGGTTCCACTCTACTAAATATACATAACAGAAGGAAGACCATCAGCAGCAGCAGCAACAGCACTAGCAGCAACAGCAGCAGTTCATGGAATAGCTGGAGTGTAACCATGCGATGCACCAGTGTCTAGTACAGGAGTGAGCCTTGTACTGCAGCTAGCTTCACTCGGAAAAGTCGGATAAACTCCGATTTCATGAGCTTTTAAGACGAAAACACAATATTTAGCTATACGTTTATTTCATTTGCAATAATGAGAATTCGTTTTAGGCATCATACTTCTGAATATATAAAAGATCACAGACAGGATTATGCGAGTTAGCCGACCAGATTTCTTACTCTTTACTTAAAAACAAATTGGAAAATTATATAGTCTAAAGACGAGGTTAATAATTCAGAGAAATCCTAATCCTCTTAAGAATAATTCATCTTAGATTGACATTTCAAATATACTTTGAATAGTAATAAACGAAACAATGACATATTGCTTTAAAAGCAGATACATTCATGATTTTCGTACATATTACATTGGTATTGAAATTTATTGGCTCATGTATTTATAGGCGAAGGTGTGGCTGTGTGGTAAGAAAGAGACTTCACACACACATGGTTCCGGGTTCAGTAACACTGCGTGACACCTTGGCCTAGTGTCTTCTTTTATAACACCATGAAATATTTCGTTCCAGAACGGAGCGCTCTATCCTGTGAGGGAATCGAAACTACGATCTCGCTATCGTAAATGCAATACCCCCACCACTAGGCACACTACATCAAAAAACAGATACCCCGTCAGTTAGGACGACCAGTAATGCTGTTGATCTGGTCAACGGAACAATTTGCTCGTCAATTTAACGTGTAAGTGGCTGACCACTCCACAGACAGGCGTTACCTTAATGGAGTTCTTAAGGAGATTCAGCATGAAAAAGAATGTTGCAATGCTGGCCCTTAGAATTACAGGTACAACTCATTTTTACCTGCTGAACAGACTTGAACAACGTGAAATAAAGTATCATGCTCAGGGACACAACGCACCGCCGGAAATCGAACCGAGGACCTCACGATCGTGAGACGAATACCAGAAACCACCAAGCCATGAGCCTTCACTACCTCACTACAATACACGCATCATAAACATAATTACGCCGAAATTATTCTCACGTCTCAGATACGATTTTGACTGTCAGTTAACCGATATCACTGTTGTTTGTGCGATATAAAAATAAAATATCCGGTCGCAGTTAATTTCGCCACAGACAGATAGATTCCAATACGTAAACTAACATATCTTCATTAACGGTCAAACATCTTAACATCTTCGGATGATTTCATTCAGTTCTGTTTCTATATTTGTTCTGTTTTAAATAAAGAATTGAATATATTCAGAGACCTATTCCCTTAGATGGCTATCAATCATTTTTTGTCAGTGTTCTACTTTGCAATCATACTTTGGAAGCCAATAATTTTAAGATGGACGGAGGTTCGACAGAAGATGGTAGAATCAACGTAACGAGGTCTGACCTCGCCGTCTTTGCTTTTATAAATTTTGACATTAATTTCTATATTGTTACATTGTTTTAAAATGGAGAAGATAAAAAACTGACAGGGCAAAAATGAGGTAAAGTAAATATGAAAATACTCAATACGCAAAACAAAAGGAACAAATACGCAAATATAGTTTTAAATAAATCTTCTTTCTCTCTTTCTCTCTGTCTGTCTAGCTGTCTGTATGTCTGTCTGTATGTCTGTCTGTCTGTCTGTCTGTTTAATACATGCACACACTTACGTAAAATATATGTATATATATATATATATATATATATATATATATATATATATATATATATATATATATATATATATATATATATATATATATATATATATATATATATATATATATATATATATATATATATGTATGTGTGTGTATGTGTGTGTGTGTGTGTGTGTGTGTGTTTATATATGCAAGGGGTGCTCAGATTCACAGATGGTGGCCCTTCAGTTCCCTTACTGAACTGTTTAAATGAACTCGAAATTTTGGGCCGCAAACCAGGCCTTTCGTGATGCTCTAAAAGCCGGAACTTTTTTGCACCCACACCCAGTCAGTTGTACACATGTGTGTTTGTATGTGTGTGTGTGCGTATGTATATATATATATATAAACATATACATATACACTAGTCGTAATTATCTATCTTGACACACATACACACACATATACGTATACAAAAAACAAACCCTGTGTTTGTGTGTACATATACATGTGTGTGTATGTAAATATGTACATATGTGTGTTTACAACAAATTCAATGCAGATCAAACGCTACATATCAGTAATAACTTTAACAATGATTCGCAATATTATTTTAGAACCATTTTGTTCGCCCCGATATTTCAGTAAAAACATTACAATAATTTCAAGAAAACAAGATATAAATATCTTTTATAGTTCGCATACCGTGTCTGTGTGTGCGATAGACTTCCATGCGATCTATAGGTAAGGGCTATATATATAAAAAAAACAAAAAAAACTATTCATCTCTTTTACAATAGAAATTCCTGCCTAATAATAGATTTTGCGACAACAGGAGTATATATGAAACCCATTTATTGCGGAAATCAGATGCAGACAATCAAAATTTCATTACTCTTTATTGCGGAATACATTTTTATATACCACTCTATCTTGTATTCAGGAATATTGTATTTGAATATTTTCTGTTGAGATCTGCCAAGTTAACTGAAGTAACGTAACTTTCAGAAAATACCAGTTCTATATTTTAGTACATATTTATCATAGCTACTCGAATAATATTTGAAATATTTGATATATGTTCACTGGAAAACTGCGCGGCACGCAGCAGAAATATATATTTGCGAAGTTACTTCATATATCAATGTATTGTACATCAAAGATGGTGAACACTGCAAAAAGTAGACGGATTAGTTCATTGAACATCTGAATCGAAGCTCATCTTCACACAGCTGTGCCGTTATTACAGGAAAACGACCATGACATGCGCAAAGAAATGAATAAGAGCATGGAAGTACACAGAGCATAAAGTACACAGTAAATCCAAAACGCTGCATTTTTCAGACAACAAAAAAATAGTTTCACCATTCCATAGCAAAACTGTTGTACCACACTTTGATAATTTTTGATATCTTGGCATCTGTAGCAGCTGGAGATACGATGATTTGATCAAAATAACCGCCTATTGAAGCAAAAATAAATAGTGAAAAAAATGTATATAACCAAATTTGGATATACGGTAGTTTAACACATTGCTTCTACATTTAACGGCGAGTCTCGAAGCAAATAAAGCTATTAATAATACAATGTAAATATTTAAAGATTGCGTTACTTCGCAAATGAATTCTTTCATGTTATGAGCTTAACGAATTTCTTTACAGCTGTAATATGGTACAAAGTTTGTACCACTTGATGCCAATAAAATATCACTGGATCTTATCGTTTACTATCCACTTTGTACCCTCTATACTAGCCTCTTACTTTTTGAAGTTAACAAACTTCCTACACTCGGATCCCTGGATCGTATTTACATATATGTACATATATATATATATATATATATATATATATATATATATATATATATATATATATATATATATATATATATATATATATATATATATACATGTACATATATATATGTATGTATATATATACATATATGTAAAACGTGTGCAAAGAATGTTTGTAGGCAAATGAAATATGACAAAAGGAATGCGGATGTCAGTGTAAGACGCTTAATTATAGAAGTGAGAAAGCTATTGGTGCAAACAAGCTCCACCCTCTTTGTAATTTAACACATACAAATTAAATAGTACAAAATCTCATTTGTTTCAGTATCATGTTTTTTTTTTTGCTGCATCAGTGTCTATGTATGCATGCCTCTCTTTGTACTTATGTGTTTCTGTGCTTTTGTTTGTATTTTAATTTTTGTATGCGTATATATTTACATGTATGAGTGTGTGAGAGACAGAGAAAGAGAAAGAGTGGGGGAGACAGAAGGAGGAAGAGATACAGAAGGAGAAAGAGTTAATCTGTGGCAAGACCGAATTGTTTAACTTATGAACGTTTGCAGTTAAAAAATGAAGTCATTCAAAATATTCCTATGCAAGAATTTTTCTTTTATTGATAAAATTTTGTTGGCCTTTTTACAAGCACACGCACGCACACACACACACACACACACACACACACACACACACACACACACACACACACACACACGCACACATACACACACACACACACACACACACACACACACACACACACAAATAATAAATAAAGTTTGAATTGAAATTCCGTTTTGTTTGTTCTAAGTTATAGAATTTGTTAAAATATCAATATCACTTTTTTCGCAAAATAATAAAATTTGATATTTTATATTTGTCGTGTTTAATCTTAGAAAATTTGATAAAATTAGAATTTTGCATTTTAGCATTTAAAAAATGTGTCAATGTGAAGAAGAAATTACTCGAGAAGAATGACGTAAAATAACTAAGATAAATATCTAGAAATGTTGATAAGACAAGTGTTGTACAGTCGACCATTTCTGATCTGTACACACGCAAAAACATCCGTCGGTGGCAATAGTTATCCGAATGTGTAGAAATCCTGACACTCGGTGTGGGTTGAAGTATAAGCCTGAAATTGCAGGAGAGGATCCTAGTCAACTATGAGATGGTGCTGAAAAGTTGCTGGCTTTTAAGGGTGTCCCGATTGGTCTGAATGGCAGCCCACATTTTTGAGTTCTGTTGCAGAGCTTGGAAAAGCTGAAGAACCACTGCAACAACTGTGTAAATCTGAGAGAGGAATATGTTGAATAAAATTATAATTAATTAATCTTCCTGTTTGTTTTTTTTACCCAAAGCCAGGAAATTTTCAACACCCCCTTTTACATCGACCACGGAAGGATTAAAGACAAGATCGAACTTGGCGGAATTTGAATTCAAAACGTAAAGACGGAACAGAATAATGGCTTCAAATTTTGGCACTTGGTCAGCAATTTCGTGGGTGAAGGTAACTGGATAAAATAAGTAACAATGAATAAGATCCTTTGAATTGTATTTTTCGTAGTGCATCCCGCTTGGTGATGAGTCATATAACAAGCGGTCCACTCGTAGACAACTGTTGCTCATGCCTGCTCTGTGTAGTCATTGGAACTGCTGGAAATAACTGCCAAACTGCCATCAAATATCAGTCTCAAATGACATAATTATTTATTCTTCTGTCTACAGAATATTGAAGCATCTGATAGGAATCGACTTTCAAAAGATATAAAGCAAGACGGAAAAAAATTGAAAGAGAAAAAGAAAAATGGAAAAGCAAAAGAAAAGAAAGCAAGAAAGAAAGAGAGAAACAAGGAAAGAAAGAAAGAAAGTAAGAAATAGCTTGTCTCAGATTATATTTATCATTGCGATATTTGTTTCCTGGGCTATGGCGACCGGATATATGATATATCAGGAAGACTTAATATAAAACGTTTCACGTGTGTCGTTATCGAATACGGAAATAATTTATTGTCAGTTTCTGTGTAGCTTTCCTTTACCTCAAATGGTTCTTCAATACTCTTTAACTGATCTCATTTAGCAATATGTGAGCTGCATTTATAGAAATACCGTTTCCAATTATATAATATGACGACTATAATGATAGCGGAAACGTTAGTAGAGAAACATGGTGAAATGTCTTAGAGTAAGAAAGACACGAAAGTCTATAGTGTTTCTGTAGATCTTTCGGAAATCGACGTGGTTATGGGTTCGAAAGCACCAAATGCCACCTTCCATAAATAACTTCCACCTGTAGACTCACGATTCTACCAATGTCTGGCGAATCGAAATTGGTAAACGAAAACTGTATAGAAAACTGATAAATATCAATCAGTCTATCTACATTTCTATCAATCTATCTATCTATCTATCTATCTATCTATCTATCTATCTATCTATCTATCTACCTATCTATCTATCTATCTATCTATCTATCTATCTATCTATATATATATATATATATATATATATATATATATATATATATATATATACATACATGCAAACCATATATGTATGCACGTATGTATGTATGTATCTATGTGTCTATTTATGTGTGTGTCCGTCTGTCAATCTATTTGCCTGTGTGTCAAATTGCTTGACTGTTTGTCTGTCAATATAAATTCATATGCGTGTCTCTTTTGTATTTTTCCACAAGCACACACATACACACACATAAATGCATATATTGGATATATATATATATATATATATATATATATATATATATATATATATATATATATATATATATACAGTGAGATTTACAAAAAGCAAAAGAGGAAGACAGGTGAGTAAACAAAAACAGATGTATTAGTTTAACGCACGGGAAGTGAGAAAGTCTTTTACGTTTCGAGCCTACGCTCTTCAACAAAAGGGAACACAGAAATAGTCAGGGAGAGAAAATAGAAAAAAGGTATAGTGGTTAGCAATCTATCATGGCGAATGACGGACAGAGACGTCACACATGAGAGCTATATGTATATATATATATGTATATATATATATATATATATATATATATATATATATATATATATATATATATATATATATATATATATATATATATATGCAGAGAGTAAGAGAAAGAGAGAGAGAGAGAGAGAGAGAGAGAGAGAGAGAGATAGAGAGAGATAAATAGATAGCCACGTAATTAGATGGGCGGACAGTTAGACGGGTAGATTCATAGAAGGAAAGATACAGAGGCGGGGAGAGATAAAGGGGACATAGTTACATAAAGCTTTGCCGTCTCTCTTTCTCTCATTGCTTGCCTAATGATACAAATTAGCGATTATAAGATATTATCCCGACATATCACTCTCACCTAATGATAAAACTATAAATATTGATAGTTCCAAAGGGACTTCATAACAGATCGGGTTGTCTGGAAACCGTTTTTGATTTTGATTTTCAGACACACGCACACTAAGCGAAGACTTACATTCGCACAGGTATACGCATATATATTCGCGTATGAACGCACCCCCCCCACCACAAACACAAACACAGAGGGAAACATGTGAGTCTATACATTAAAATGTGTTTATAACCACTCACGCACATACAAACGCATACGTGCATTTATTTACATAGCTAAATTTCTATTGGTACGCACTCTATATATGTGCATACATGTGCCTGTGATTGTGTGTGTGTGTACGTATATATATATATACATATATATATATATATATATATATATATATATATATATATATATATATATATATATATATATATATATATGTATGTATGTGTGGGTATGTGTGTATGTGTGTATGCGTGTGTGTGTATATATAAATATTATATATATGTACATATATATGTGTAGGTAGATATATATATATATATATATATATATATATAAAATATATATATACATTTACATATATACACATACATGTATACACGTACATATATACATAAAACTGACTCTTTTATTTATAATTCATGCTGAGAGACAACATATACGCTGGGTAAAAAAATAAGCATAAATCGATCACAATACATAATAAAATATTGAACCAAATAGCAAAAACAAATCGCAGAAAGACTTTTCAGTAAAGTTTGCCAGAGAATTCCATACAGACAATTTGGTGAGGGTCATCCTTTTTGTTGACCACGACGCTAGAGACATGATAGAAGCACAAAACAAATACGAAACACCTACTTTTTTGCGTTTTATTTTTTCACATATTCCTTCTGAGTCTGTTTCGTCCATTTTGTTTTGTGTGTATTGTAGTTGTGGCTGCCATTATTATTATTATTATAATTTTTATTATTATTATTATTATTATTATTATTATTATTATTATGCATATATATGTGATGTGTGCGTATGTGTGGAAGTGTAGATATATGTAGTTTTTGTGCATATGCATATATATGTATATACAAAGAGGCATACACACACACATATATACGTGGGCGTGTGCATACCTATGTGTGTGTGTGTCTGTGAAAGTATATGTGCGTGTACATTAGATGTATTATATCTGTGATTTTATATTACGTTTCTGGTTGGTGGAGTTGAGATAAGACAGATAATGTGAAAGGACACCGATTCATCATAACCATCACAATCAGTGAATATTTAACACGTCCAGTTTGAAACGGAAACAAGTCAAATCTGATTTCTTTTGTTCTTTTTGCATATTTTTCTTGTAGTTTGATGTATTTTTTTTAGTTCTTGATATCAATGATTTCTTTATGTTGCTTCAGATTTGTGGAATTCGACAATGTTTGGCGCAATATCAATTTGTTTCGGTTGTTACCGATACCTACACACACACACAAACACAAGCTACACAACCATCCACCCATCCACACACGTACGTACATATGTATGATATGCACTTATACGGACATACTTACATATAAATGCATACATACGCTTACCAATCACATAAACAAAGTTATATATATATTTATACACATATATACATATAGGCGCAGGCGTGGCCGTGCGGTAAGCAGCTCGTTTCCCAACCACATGGTTCAGAGTTCAGTCGGACTGCATGGCACCTTGCGCAAGTGTCTTTCACTACTGCCTCGGGCCAAACAAAACCTTTTGAATGGATTTGGTAAACGGAAAAGCAAGAGGCCCTTCGTATATATATTTATGTATATATGTTTGTGTGTATGTATGTGAGTATGTGCGTGCGTGTGTGTGTGTATTTGTCTCCACGCCAGTACCTGACGACCGATGCCGATGTGTCTATGTCATCATAACTTAGCAGTTCGGCAAAATAGAACAATGGAATAAGTACTAGGGTTAGAGAACATAAGTTCTGGTGTCGAATTCTTCGTTATAAGCCTTTAAGGCTTTGCTCCACCATGGCTGCAGCAAAATGACTCAAGCTCTTCGACAGAAAGTGACATAGAAATAAACAGGGAGAAAAATAGAAAAAGGTATAGTGGCTAGCACTATACACACACTCGCACACATATATACATATATTTACATATGTATATATTCATATATATACATACACACATATATTGGTAATCCAAATCAAAACCGGAACCCCGCAAGAAGAACAAACTTCCACAATTTTCACAAAAATTGGTGAATAAGTACAATTATTTTTGGAGGCGAGATACGCCCCCCAAACAAATAATTGAGAAAAACTATTCACTTAAAGTGAACAAATTTTGCCCAACTGCAGGCAGACCAGAGTACATAATCCACTAGGGACCTGTTGCTCGTACAAAAATATTACAACAGACAACCCCCTCCCCGCTAGACCCAAACACAAATAGTCTTACCTTGCGGATGTACTTCACTTCGCCACGCTGCAAACTTGACGTGGCTACTACTTTCAGCGCTTCAACAGACACAGACAATAACGAATGTGCTGCGCGGTAACAAAGGAAAACAAGCCTCTTACCACACGGCTACAGCCACGCCGGCGCCTATGCCTACACACATATATATATATATATATATATATATATATATATATATATATATATATATATATATATATAATATATATATATATATATATATATATATATATATATATATATATATATATATAGTTATATATATATATATATATATATATATATATATATATATATATATATATATATATATATATATGCCTAATAACTGTTCATAATTTCTATAATCTATAAGTTAAAGATTATATATATGTCAGCATCTTATATAATGTTGCATATATTCTCTTTTACTTCCTCATATTAATAATCATCTGCAACGACGTCAGACAGACCACATGTCTGTCTGTTTTATTTATTTAATCATATATTTGTTGACTTATTTATATCCAGTTTTTCGTTTCGACCTATTGTAGTGAAGTTACGTGCGGTTATTTTACTCATTATGTACCACCTATCTATAAAATACCTGGCCGGAACTTAACAATTTTTATTACTAGTTTCTCTTTAACAACAATTGAAGAAAATCTATCTAAATAAAATACAATAAGTACCATAAAGTAGAGAGTAGAAATAATTAATTTTATGCATGAAAACCTTTTCATTCGGTGAACGTTTTTCGTTGTTGTAGCAAAAGTTGTTTTCTATAGTATGACTTCACATTACATCTCTTACGGATGACATAGAAATACTTGTAAATGCCGATCGCTAGTAGGAAAATAAAAATAAAGAAAAAAAAAACACACATTTTAGTTTTAATGTTCTTCCGAAATTTATCAATTCTATTTTATTTAACTAATTGCTTCATTTCAATTCGACTGACAATCTTAGCTGATCGATTTACACTTAATATGGCTCAACCTAAATTTCTATTGCAGTCATTTAATAACGTTGATGGAATTTAGAACCGGCTCATGTGCATCGTAGATACTTGGAAACTGATATAGTAATACTATTAAAGTAGTTAACCAAATACCCAATTAACTAATCGATTTTTAGAACATCCTATCGATATTATAAAACTACATAAATAACCCGGTGTGTAGCTGTCCTTTCATCTCGAACCTCAGACTTCTGAATGGCAAGCTTTGTTAGTCTGAGCGTATGACGAAACTTATTAATCAGTTGACAATTTGTCCAGTAAAATGAGTGAAATAGAGCACGTGCTTGCGTTACATATATCCAAGGGTCTACGATAGTATCTAATAATAATAATAATAATAATAATAATAATAATAATAATAATAATAATAATAATAATAATAATGAGAGACGCCACAACAATATAGGCAAGCTTGGTCCATTGGACACTTTGCAACACGTATGGACTTGACAGAGAAGAAAATTGGTACGACTACAAACCTGAAGGCATCGTCGAAAATAAAAATACAAAGATCTTTTTGGATTTTATGATTCAGTGCGACCATGAGATAGAGAATAGGAAGCCAGACATAGTCTTAATTGAGAAAGAAAACAAACTATGCTGGATCATAGATATAGCATGCCCAGCTGACAACAAGGTATGCGATAAGGAAGAAAGTTTAGAGATATGACAGGTTAGCTTGGGAAGTCGTGATCAATGAAAAAGATAGCAGTAATACCAATAATTGTCGGAGCCTTGGGAAGAGTGAGCGAAAATCTCGAGAACTACGGGGAATAGATAGGGGCTGCAATAAGGGTGGAGTGCTTGTAGAAAACAGCACTGCTTGGAACCGCCCGAATATACATATACATACATACATACATGCGTATATATAGGGTATCGGGTCTAAATTCGACAGTTTGCATAAAGGTTTAAAAACACAATATCCCATAAATATCTCATGTTAGGAAGAGAACAGTTCACTTTATAACACTGCCCTTACCTTTAATCCTTATTTTAAGACGACTCCGAAATGTGGCGCATGTATCCAAATAGTTCCAAGGCGATACCTCAACACGCTTGGAGTCCAATAGCTGAAACAGTTAAAAGATAATAAAAGGGAAAAACATCAACCTACCGTTTTTCTGTCGAAACGAACGAATGCTAATTTGTTAGTAGTGAGATTGCATCTCAACAGTCAAACCCATTATGGTTATTACAAAAGAACGAGATACCAAAAATAAAAATATAACAACAGATACGTAAAATGTAGAATGTGAATGCAGTACCAACACTCAGAATGAAAAGCAATATGATTTATAAAATAATAATAAAAAGTTACTATTTTAATAGCTTTCATTGCTACGATATTTAAAGTAAATTTATCGAAATATATTCGACAGCAATATTTTTTCAACAATTAAATATCCCCCGACCATAGAAATTTTATGACGGCTGAATTATAAAATCGAAATAAATTCAATTAAAACAATTTAGTTAAAGGTTTGTCTGTTTTTTCAATAATTATGTCAGCGCATTAATCAGGAAGACGCTTGTTGTGCTTATGAAGAGAAAAAAAATAATGTGTTTTAGTTACTGAAGCGGAAATTGTCTATATTGTACATAGGAATGACCTCATAAAAAGTCAATTCATTGATTAAAAAACAAAGAAACGAAAAACACTGCCTCTTTTTTGATTATATTAAAATGTGTTGATTCAAAATCACAAAGGCCCAAATCCATGAGTATTTAGCGCAACAAAAATTGGTAGACATACATATGTAAGAATCCATCCATCCATCATTCAATCTGTCCCTACATACATACATATACGCATATACACACATATATGTTCACACACTAGTATGCATACATACACATACATTCAAACACATACGCTCGACCACACACACATATACAGATAGATAGGTACAAAGTCAAACGACAGACAGATAAATAGATATAGACATACATAGAGATCGATAAAGATAGATAGATAACTATACATATGCATGCAAATATGCAAATGTATGTAAACATTTGCTTATATTTTTAGTTCAATTTTACATAATTTTTATTATTTTTCTTAAATGGTTAGACTTATTTTTTCTTCACTTCTTAATTGGTTTTCATTCATGCTTTAGTTACAAGTGTTTCTAGAAATCTATTATTATATTCTTGTCCACTTCTTCTTCTTCTTTTTCTTTGTCTCCTCCTCCTTCTTCTTATACCCCTCCTTCTTCTATTCCTCTCTCGGTTCCTGTATGCTGTCCGTTTTTCAACGTATCTATACAAGTTTATTTATGATAACAGACATATATTTCAATACATATAAGACGCATGCGCAGCTGTGTCGCTAAGAAACTCGCGTTTCCACCAACTCCGATTCAACTTCAGTCATCTTAGACAGCCAATTGTCTTCTACTGCACCCCCGGGAACGACTAATGCCTTATATTGAATGTGGTAGACGGAAGCTACCTGGAATCCCTTTTTATATGTGACTATATCTACATGTGGATACCTATGTCTTTTATGCCCGACCCCATTATACTATAACGTAACACAGAAACGCAAAAAATCATACTTTTTGGGGGAAAGGGCCAGTCAATTAGATCGACACTAGTACGCAACTGGTACTTAATTTTTCGACCCCGAAAGGATGAAAGGCAAAGTCAACCTTGGCGGAATTTGAAATCAGAACGTAAAGACAGACAAAATACCGCTAATCATTTCGCCCGGCGTGCTAACATTTCTGCCAACTCACCGCCTTATCTCCTTTGAATATTATGAAGAAATTATACCAGAAATGGCACTATATTGCGGCATAACAAGAGAAGGGTAAATTGGCCCACTCCCTTTTGATGGTACTGTGACCAGTTTCATGCAATTGCTGCGACAATCTATTATATCAGGCATTCAAGAATATCTTGAAGATGTGCGGTTTTATTTGCTGCAAGATTGGCTTGCTTTGATATTTTGACAAAAAGATTGATTTGACAAAAGCTTCAGTAGGTGAGACATTGTCATCACTGCATATTGAACTACTAGACATCTCTTCATCGGGATATTTAAAAATTGAAGTTAACGGTACAAAGCCAGCAACAGGCGAAATAGTAGGAGCAACTGAACTAGAATATGCACAAGTCCCTGTTTCTGTGTTGGTCACTCCATTGGATCGCATTATCAACAAGACGTAGAAGATAATGTTCATCACTCAGCCGGCTGGCGTTCATGAAATTTGGATTTTGTCTGCAGACATTTTATTACAGATTGAAGATGAAATTGTATTTTGATAAACACTGATCTTAGAATCATTCGATGTATGTATTTATCATTGGGACAGAAAAAGATATATATGTGCCTGTACGTAATGGGGTGTGTTTCTACGTGTGTGTGACCACGTGTGAGCACATATGTAAGTTAGTTCACACACACACACACACAAACATATTTATACAAATATATATATGAATTATTTATTTGTGAGAATACAGTGTACGTGCGTGTGTATGTGCGTGTCTCCCTCTATATATATGTATGTATATATACACATATATGTATCTATCTATATTTCCCTCTGGCATATATCTCTATATATACATGCACGTGAGTATGTATATATATATATATATGCATTTTTATACGCAAACATATTAATACACCTATATGCATATGCAAATAAGTGAGAGACAGAGAGAAGCAGAAGGATGTTTGGAATATGCGAGAGAGAGAGAGAGAGAGAGTTAGAGAGATGGAGAGCAAGAAAAAGAGAGAGAGACAGACAGACAGAGAGAGGCTATGTGTGTGTTTAATCACAAAGGGGTACACCATAACTAGTTTTAAGGAGGTGTTTTCACAAATAGCGCTCAACAAATATTCATAAAATTATGAATTACGTGGAACTACCATTGAATTCTATACATCGAATGAATAGACTGAAAGATCTAACCTCTTAAATTATTGGAAATATGCGTGATATTAGCTCGTAGTAATTACATATCTATGTATGTGTGTATACAAGTTTAAATATATCGAATCACGTGTGACTATTGCAGAGATACAGAAGCTTCAAAACATTTGCAGTGTAAAAATGTTATTGTGGCCTTTGTAATATTTAATGCTTCATGTAGATTCAGATATGCATATGTAGAATATTACTTGCATAGACAGTTACTCACACGAACGTGGGCGCACAGACCCCCACCCTCATACACAAACACACGAAGCATGCACATACATATGTATAAAGATGAAACTTATGTGGGCTGCAGAACTACACATTTTGAAATATATATATATATATATATATATATATATATATATATATATATATATATATATATATATATATATATATATATATATATATATATATATATATATATATATATATATATATATATATATATATTTATATATATATATATATATATATAATTTTCGATATGTATATGTATATATGTATATGTATATATATATATATATATATATATATGTTTATATATATATATATATATATATACAAAACATACACATACAAGCACTCATGTATATATGTAATTGATTTTTTATGAATGTAGATACATATACATATATGTGTCTATATATCTCTTTCTGTATGTATGTATGTATGTTTAATTATATATATATATATACATATATATATATATATATATATATATATATATATATATATATATATATATATATATATATATATATATACATATATATATATACATACACACACATCTCTCTCTCTGTATATATATATATATAGGCATGTATATACATAATTACATATGCGTATATTCATAAATACATAACATGCATGACATACATACATACACACATACACACATGCATACATACATACATACATGCATACATACATACATACATACATACATACATATATTGACAGCCATATATTCAGGTAGAGAAAGGTGCATGAATATAAAACATACAAATTTGTGTGTGTGTATTGAAACGCTCTACGAAATGTTTCGTGTAGGGAGATTTTCGGAACGAGTTAACACAGAATGGGAGTTTCATAGAAAACACATGTAGAGTGGTTGTTGTGTGTTTGAAGTGAGTTGTTACGCCGCTGGATATTTTTATTGGTCTGTTTAATTAATTTCATATGCATACAGCTCAGATACACATATGTAGGTAGAGATTCTCATACACCAGGACATATATATATATATATATACACGCGCACACGCGCACTCACAACACACACACACATACACACACACACACACACACACACACATATATATATATATGTCGTGGGTGTGTAGTAAGAAGCTTTTTTCCCAACCGTGTGGTTCCGGGTTCAGTATCAGAGCGTGGCACCATGGGCAAGTGTCTTCTACTATAGCCACAGGTCCGCAGGTGAGAAAATAAATACAAGTTACCATTTCTTCAGACGTACGCTCTGACTTTTCAAGTCTCTCACTCTTCAAGTCGATTTTGACTGTCATCCTTTCGGATGGCACTCTCAAGCATTCGAGATGTAAGCGATAAACCACGCCGCCAAAATTTCAGGCCTTGTGCCTATTATAGAAAGAAAGAAATTTCTTAAGCAGCAATGAATAATACTTTAAACAAAAAAAGTCCCAGCGTTCAATGGTTGTTGTACAAAGGATTAGATATCCAGTTAAGGTTGATGGCTTACTGGTTAAGGTGTTCCTTCACGATCGTACGGTCTGAGTTCAATTGCCGGCAGCGAGTTCTCTTATTAAGCAAAACACTATTTCAGTGTCTAGTGTGTAAGCAACAACAATAAGAAGAGGAAGTGGGTGGTCTTACATTATAACGAATGAGATAACAAAACGTAGATATCTCCGACCTACAATTTTATGAGTCAAACTAGTGTACTATGTGAGAAAATGTAACATAACCTTAAATTTCCAGTCGGAATCTGTAGATAAGAGTCACTAAGCAAACAAGATGTGTTAGACGAAAATAAAATTTTATTTATAAATAAAATATAAAAGTGCAATCAACGCAAAGCAAAGTTGTTAATCAAATAAAAATTTCCCAATAAATTTTAAAAATAAAGAAAAAAAAAAGCGAAACAAAAAAACTATTTAACTAACACGCAGAAAGACTGAGGAAAGATAAGATTTTGCAAAACACAGCGTCTAATGAAATTAAACCGTAGGTATACGTGTGTTTATGTATGTATGTATGTATGTATGTATGAATGTATGTATGTAGATATGTGTGTATGGATGGATGGATGTATATGAATATATATATACATACATATATTTACGTATATATATATACATACATTCATATATATTCGTATATATATATTCGTTCATATATATATATATATATATATATATATATATATATATATATATATATATATATATATATATATATATATATATATATATATATATATACATATGTATATATATATATATATGTATATATACATGGATATACATATATGAACATATATATCTTTATCTATCTATCTATTTATCTTTCTCTCTCCATATATATATATATATATATATATATATATATATATACATTCACACAGACAGACATATATTAAGTGAACGTAGGTATGCAAAATGTAGGTAGATAGGTAGGTATGTATGTAAGTTGCAATCATTTTCCCCTTCTCAAAATGGTTGTCATGTCACGCTGTTTCTTGTGTGGTTTTAGCCAATCAGAACAACCCATAGGTGGCTGATAATTCATTTGCACACAGTAGGTATAGATATAACTATTGCAGCTAAGTTTGCAGATCAATAGGGGAGGCAAAAGCAACAAATATAAAAATGAAGAAATATAAACAGTCTGTATAAATTTAAGTAAACAATTTAAGAAAAGACAAACAAACAAAAAACAAACAAACCTGTGCAACAAGTAGAAACAAGAATAATACACACGAAAGGAGAAATAATTGTGGTAGTAACGACGGTGATGAGAAGAGATTCGATGTTTGCAGACGAAGTAAACTAAGAGAGAAAAGAAAGGCAACGAATGAGAATTCGAGGAAGAAAAATGCCAAAACAAAACGAAAATAGATACAGATGTAAAAAAACAAGGCGGAAAGAAATGAAACAAAAAAAAAAATATGTATATATAGTGTGTGTATGACTTGACGACATTTTCAACATCTACAACAAGATTACCAGGACGTATAAGTGATATGGAAACACACACACACATACACACACATTAAGAAAGACACACCCACATAAACACATACACATGTATGTATGTATATATATATATATATATGTATATATATATATATATATATATATATATATATATATATATATATATATATATATATATATATATATATATATATATATATATATATATATATATATATATATATATATATATATACAGTTTGATTCTCACATAAGCACTTGCTCAGACAAGCTTGTGCACACTGGCAAAAACACATGCATACACAGATGTATACATCTGATATATACATATACACCTACATACAAACACACACATATATACACATATGTACATATAATAAATTTCATGCACACACGCATTCGCCCGCACACACACACATACATACGCGCACACACACACACGCACATACATATGTACACGCGCATGGGCAAATTCACACGCTTGTTTTTTCTTCCGAAATTGATCGATATGATGACGAGACAGTTTTGACATATATTGCATTTATTCGCTGTCTATCTGTCTGTGTGTGTCTCTCTCTGTTTTCCGTTCTCCTTCTGTCACTCTACACACACACACACACACAGTACACACATAGACACGCACACGTACACAAACACAGACACAGACACACACAAACAAACACACTCACACACACACGCATATATATATATGCATGCGTACATACATATATGCGTATGAATACATGCATACATATATATATAGATATATTCATATGTGTATTTATATATGTACACATTGGCAACATATATCAAGGTATATTTAACAATTCCTACATAGACCAAAATCCACACATTCTGTCTGAGGCAGAACAGACTGATTCTTCGAAAAGAGACGCGTGACAAAATTGTATTCTATTCTGTTCGACCTTTCCACTTAAGATCTTTGGAACGTTGTAGGAAACACTGTGAAAAAACACATGACCCGCTTAGTGCTGAATCAACTGTATGCGTATTTTGGTAGTATATTGTGGGCCCAGTCATAGAAAGCTTTCTGTTCGCTCAATGCTTAATTGGTAGATCACCCCGTATAACGGTGTAGTTTAGTAGACATATTGATGGGAACATCTACAGCAACTGCGGTATGGCAGAGAAATACTATATAACATAGCAGATAATTATTGATAGAAAGCATTAAAATTTAATAAGCTATTACAATAAAGTAATCGCTTAAATAGAGTCTCGTCACGGATGCGAGACCATCGAAAGTGGTTCTCGAACACTTCTGCAAAGTAAAGGGCTGCCTTATACACGAAATGAAAATGTCGTTCGATTTTCGGTGTAAAATCTTCTTCTTCTTCTTCTTCATCTTCTTCTTTATTAGAAATATTGATGGGGACATCTACAGCAACTGAGGTATGGCAGAGAAATACTATATAACAGCAGATAATTATTGATAGAAAGCATTAAAATTTAATAAACTATTACAATAAAGTAATCGCTTAAATAGAGTCTCGTCACAGATGCGAAACCATCGAAAGTGGTTCTCGAACACTTCTGCAAAGTAAAGGGCTGCCTTATACACGAAATGAAAATGCCGTTCGATTTTCGGTGTAAAATCGTCTTCTTCTTCTTCTTCTTCTTCTTCTTCTTCTTCTTCTTCTTCTTCTTCTTCGTCTTCTTCTTCTTCTTCTTCTTCTTCTTCTTCTTCTTCGTATCATCATCATCATCATCATCATCATCATCATCATCATCATCATCATCATCATCATCATCATCACCATCATCATCATCATCATCATCATCATCATCATCATCATTATTATTATTATTATTATTATTATTATTATTATTATTATTATTATTATTATTATTATTATTATTATTATTATTATTATTATTAAGGCTGCAGGGCTACGAGATGGCTAAATTGTTACCATGCTGGACAAAATGCTTAGAAACATTTCTTCCGGTATTGGCTTCTGTGTTCAAATACTGCCTACATTAAATTCGCTTTTCATCCCTTCGGGTTCCGCAAAATAAGTACAATTTGGATAATCTATCAGACCTCAATATCTGTAAAATTTGAAGCAATGTGCCTAATGTAGAGTTATTGTCCTCCTCCTCCTCCTCATCATCATCATCATCATCAACGGCGTCAACCTTATACGCCTATTAGTAATTTTATAACGAAAACATAATCACAATCATCATTATCTTGGCTAGTATGTAATAGTAGTAGATAACCCATTCATCCATTCTTCTTCTTCTTCTTCTTCTTCTTCTTCTTCTTCTTCTTCTTCTTCTTCTTCCTCCTCCTCCTCCTCATCATCATAGTCGTTCTAATCCACATTATCATCATCGCTATCGAGGTCATCATTTATATTTGCTCATAATTTATTGCATGTTACGTTTCTTTAAGCTTTTTCCTCATCGGTCAAATATTCAGGAAGATTATCCTGATATAGATTTTCGTTCCTCACTATAAACACTAAAAACAGGAGAAAAAGAAATCATTTAATAAAATAGTTTAATGAAGGTCTAAGAAAATAACCTGAAAAAAGTAATAATAATAATAATAATAATAATAATAATAATAATAATAATAATAATAATAATTCGATCATACACACGTAAAGAAGCTCCCTTCATTATATTTATTTTTTCTTTTATCTTTCCTAAATTCATGCGATATCTTTCTAAAAATTCCTCCCTATTATAAAAAGAAAAAAAAAAACAGGCAAAAGGAGAAGAGAGTTATCAGGAGCGTGTGTGATGGAAAAATTAATTACAATATTAATTAGCTGTCATTACATGGGAATTAACATTAAATCTGTTTAGAAATACCAACAGATTTCTTCAGTAGATTTCATCGCAACTGGTCGGTTTGATAAGAAACAGTTGCAGTTGAAGTTGTTGAATTTAATTTGTATCAGCTTCACTCTAATAAAGTGGTCGCAGTTTCGAATCTGATCACCGTCACTTCTGCTTCCCTCTACATCGATGAAAAACACTATAGTAGTTTCGACCTAATTTTAGCTCAAAATTTATTTGGATATTGACAGAAGTGTTAGCAGGCCTGGAAAAATTCTTGGCGGCATTTCGTTCGTCGGTATGTTATGAGTTCAGTTCCGCTGTGGTCCATTATGCCTTTCGTCCTTTCTGGTTCGATTGCTCCATTTGGGGACTTTAGTCGATGTAATGGACTTACTCCCTCCCTCCCAAGAAATTGCTGGGCTTGTGTTAAAATTTGTAACTAATATTAATTTAAACATTTTAAGGAAATGTCCTCGCAACGTTGTTACCCCGACGGAAGTAATATTTTGTAGCATTACCCCCCGTTCTACGTTCTGTGTGAAAATGTTGCCGAAATTGACTTTGTCGCCTTCCATTATTTCAGGAGTGGGTTCGATACGATAAGATCTGTACAAGATGAGCACTGCGACCAATGTAAACCCCTACCTCCAAGCTCTGTGCCATGTCATTTTGCGAAGGGGTTTGTCACATTTATCCATCCAATTAATGAAGTGCGCATACAATTCATCGACATGTACATAAGATAGGCGAACTATTTTCATAGGAAAGTATCAAAAATGTAATGAAGGTGCGTTTTAAATTTCTATTAAATATAATATAACGGTTATCTATGTGCTTACGTCAGCACAGATATGGCATCGTTGTAAAAAGATATGATTCACATATACATATTTCCAAGTGCGAGCTCACTAGGCATGATTTTGAGAAAGTTCCCTAGATTGATCACCTAGAAATATATTGGCAGGATGTCAAGTATTTCCCTCCCTTTTCGTATATTTCACATTAATATAAATGGAAGCCATAAAATGCTACAGTGTACGATGCTGCAGAAAAGAATAAAAAGTACCAGGTCGAAGTATACCGGAACGCCATGTAAAATAACTCACATGAATGATTAATATTCATTGCATAAAGAAAGAAGAGCATCCTCAAAATAACGCGTAGAGTATTTTCCATGAATATTTCAATGCCATATTGTACTACTGTTGTAATCGCCCTTTATATCACTCTCTTATTGTCAGCATCATACACAATTCAATTTCCTAACTCAATCTAAAACAGCATAGAATGGCAGAAAAAATATCTCCAGTATAAAAGCTATTTATTTTTCCGTTATTTTTCTTCCTTTCTATGAAATTAAGATTTAATTCGTTGAAAATTTTCATTCTGGATTTAAACCTTCACAATAAAAATAAATAATTAATAAATAATAAAGAAAAACGGACGGAAAGAAATCGCGATTATAAACAAGATCGAACTTTAAAAAAATTCTATCAATTTTATCGTTCAAAGATCATTTGAATATCTTCATTGTCCCAACCTCACCCTCTGCAAGAAAAAAAGGGGTGGAGGATTCTGTTGGTGGAGGAAATAAATTAAAATATTAATAGATTATCATTTCAGTATAATTAGTTCTAAATCCCTTTGCATAAAGCCGTAACCGTATCATTCCTCATATGAATAACTTGACTTTGCAGCACACATTTTTTCTGCCATTTTTTTCTTTTGCTCACTTCCTAATTAAAAACCAAGAACCATATGATCTTTTCAATATTGATTCTTCCTCTTTTTCTCCTCATTGACACGTGGTTACACACTAAAATTGGAAGGGAACAATTGATTGCATCAACTTAAATATATCACCAACCATTCTTCATTTACCCTTCGATGGAAGAACTATGAAATCAAAGATTACAGGAAGGTAACTAAATGAGGATATCTAACACAAGCTGCCACAAATTCTATTGAGTCACATCGATAAATTCGCACCATTCTATCGTCTCAGGATGTCTAACATACAAACTGAGAATATAATCTGATTAGTCGAAATAATAGTTTCAAATCCACACATCATACACGTCGTATATCAAGACATCATATATCAATTTGCCTATGTCATTACAATTTAAGTAGTATTGCTTAAGACTGAGACATTCATTTCGGCTTCCTTGTGTTTCAGTTGAAATCAAGTATATATCAACTTCTCTTACCATCCTCTTCAGATTGATAAACTAGGTACCAATCCATATTAGCCCTTTCTCTTTGCCTGTGTGACGATTTGATTGAAACGTTTACGTTATTTTAGTCATGCTGAAATAGTGAAATGCAGGTTGGAGGTCGGTTAGATTTTGCATCGGCACACAGAATGGAAAAGGTTATAACAAACAATTTTCCACCATAAATCCAGTACCAAGCGTTTGAAAAACAGGGTCAGAATCAATTAAAATGGCTTCTACATTAAAAAATATGCTAAGTGGTGAATCGCCGTTCATTGTGGAGTGAGAACATTGATACTAATTACATGTCATTTAGCTATTTAGCCTGTTGCCCAGGTGTTTTTGTTACAGAAAACATTTGATTCATTATTAGTATAAAATTATTATGTGCACCTGTACTAAAATATGTTTGGACATATGAAAAAGGCTGTTTTATATTAAATGATAAAACATACCAACCGGATATTGGAGGGATGTGAGATCGATTCTCATGGCTGCCTGCTAACAAAATTTTCTGCTTTAAAAAAAAGATCGTATCTTATATATATATATATATATATATATATATATATATATACTGTTCAGTATCTACGCGTTGAATGAAATTCACCTTTCTACTGGTTCTACAATACATTTCAACGCTTCCAAACAAACTTGTTAGTTTACATAGAGCGTATATATATTATTATTATATTATATTATTTGTTTTAGTGTACAGCTATAATAAATACAAATTTCTATTAATCTGATAGGTTAATCTACATTTTGTAATATCGCATTATCATCCTGAGTCAAGAATGCTGCTGACAGTGACTTAGGAGTTTCGGCCAGCTAACCCATCGTTGGAGGAAACATCGAGGTTACTATCAAAAACATTCTTTTATCGATATCATATATATATATATATATATTTATATATATATATATATATATATATATATATATATATATATATATATATAGTTCAAATTCTGCCGAGATCGACTTTGCCTTCCATTATTCGGTCGATCTATATATAGATATATGCACACCCGAGTAAGCACATAAATGTGATACAAGGTGTAGAATAGTACTCGAATACTGAAGTTAGAGTATCATGCTGCATTGATGAAGCTGCACAGACATCACAAAAACTGTTACTAAAAATTTTACGTTCCCGTTCGTCGGACGAGAACCTGAAACTGAAACAGTGTGTGTGATGTTTTTGTAGCTTCATTAATAAATAGTATTTATATATATATATGTGTGTGTGTGTGTATGTGTGTGTGTGTGTGTGTATGTTTGGGTGTGTGTGTATACGTATGTATTTATGTGTGTCTTTATTTCGGGAGGAATAGTTCATATTAAAATGCCTAAGATGAATAGAACTAGATATCATAGTTACTGTTGTGATACAAGATGTATTTTAGGAAAGTACATTTTTGGGTATCCCTTTTCATTCGAGAATAGAAATAGGATTTTGTATCTAAACTTCTCAGCGTTCGATGTATTAAGAAAAGATAATTTAATATGAATAATATCTAAATGTTACTGGGTGAATGTTTCAAATAGTTCTGAAAAATAGACTTAAATAAATTTCCTGTAACATGTAAGACGAAAGAAAATTACAAAAAAAAAGTGAAAACGTCCAGGTGATAATAACAGGTGTGTTGCACAATTTTAACGGCACGAATACATAATTATAGCGTGTTACAACACTGTATTGGGATTACAAATTGAATATATGTTGGTAAAATACGTTTTTAATTAAGTAGGCAGTTAATCCAATACCAGTGTGGGAAGATGTCTCGGTATTAGCTTCTTCGGCAATTTCTTTTTATGTGCACTAATATTGCTGTTTGTACAATTACCATAAAGTATATTTTGTTTTTTGTTTCTTGAGCATTTTGTTTCTCTCTGGATAGACATATATATCTTTGGAGCAAACTGTAGTTTATAAAGCTTTCATTCAGCTATTTATGGTTTTTAATCTCGGGTGCTGTTAACTGTGTGTAGAGAAATATAACGATAACACGCAAAGGAATTGCAATTTCAAACAACCAGCTCTGTTACCATAAATTGTGAAAAACACACGCACCCGTGCGAGTGTTTTATATTATTTCTATCGTAAAATCGTTCATGGTAAACCTTTTATATGTGAGACTCATTACAAATTAACTGGTCATTAAATGACTATATTACAGACAAGTTTACTCCTAAATTGGTGATCGGGCATTTGGAAAGGTTCACGTAATTGAGAAGACGCTGTAGTTCGCCTCTGAATTCTATAAGAAACATTCTTCAAATGTTACTCTAACGTAAATATTTTATTAGATATATCAATGCAATTTTATTACATTATTTCGTTGCCAAAATAAAATATTAACACATATTTAAAATCGGAATTTGGTGTCAATCTAATTTTCATAATAAAACAACGCAGATTAAATGGTGATTCCATCTATTTTTTGGACTATCACTATTCTCAATCTCTAAATAACTTCCATTCCATTCCGACAAATACTACATACCAAATCATAACATTCGAACTACATGGAAACTCATAGACAACTGCTACCCTTCTTCTTCTTCTTACCACTTCTATATGTGTGAGTGCGTGTATACATGCATGAGTATTTCCACGCACACACAGACACAGACACACACATATATTAAACCATAGTTCGAACTATTCGAGTGTAGAATGTTTCGGCTCAGAATAGACCTCATAACGATAGTAGTCCTTTTCAAGACCGCCGGGACTCGCGAACCAAGTCCCAACAGCCATATAATTTCCGACTATCCAGCCCAACGGAAAGGCATTGGTCACCTCGGCACACGTTGAAGGTGCCATGCGGTGATTCTGATCCCCGAGCCATGGGATTAAGTGCGGACCGTCTTACCACAGAGCCATATATATATATATATATATATATATATATATATATATATATATATATATATATATATATATATATATATATATATATATATATGTATATATATATATATATATATATATATATATATATATATATATATATATATATATATATAATCACATGTATCTTATATTACATATACTCATGATTTATCTAACCTCATTAATATCATTTCGTCGTATAATACCGCATCACATTCTGGTGCTTTTACTTTCCATAAATTATCTAGTATTGTTCTATCAGAAAATATTTCTAAAACTTTATTCAGTTGCTTTTACTAGATTTCGACGGAGATTACTCATATATAATTTAATCATATACTTTATTCTCATAGAATCATCGAATCAAGTGTTTGCGGACAATATATCAAGGGATAGTATTAGTGTAATATTGTCCGGTGACATAACATACACATATATTTATAATTACCTCAATTTGCTCAGTATCAATAAAATGTTTCATTTCTAGACAGCAAGTAATTTTAATAGTGACAATTTATTCACCACTTGAGAATATTAAGTTATATTTTGCCTTATTTCAAAAGTAATTGCCTGTAATACAAATTAGAATTTTTATAACACAATCTCTCATTTACGTAGAACTTAATTTACTTTCGTTGATTCTTTCTAAATATCCAAAAATCAAATATAAACCTCATAGACTCACGTAACTTAGTAAATCCTATTTATATAATTACTAATTGTAAGGTGGAAGACGGCAGTGTTATTAACTTGCCGGGTAGAGGTGGAAATGCTTAGCGGTATTTCGTCAGTCCTTAATTTCTAAGTTCAAAACCCGCTGATGTCGACTTGTCTTTCTTCCTTTCAGCGTCAATAAAATAAGTACCAGTTATGCACTGTAGTTAATGTAATCGACTTACGCCCCCAACTCTAAATCTGCCAGCCTTGTGCTAAAATTTGAAACCAAAATTCTAAATAAGTGTAAGGTAGAAGCTGGGGGAATCGTTAGCACGCCGGGCAAAATACTGTATTTAAAGGCATTCATCCGTTTTGACGTTTTGAGTTCAAATGCTGCTGAGGACTATTTCACCATTTAAACTTTCGGGGTCGAGAAAAGAAGTAGCGGTGGAGCACTGGAGTCAATAATATCGACATATTCCGTCTTCAAAATTGCTGGTCTGGTGTCAAAATTTGAAACCAATTTAATTTCTAATTGTAAAATATTTTATATATTTTTGTTTCTAAACACATGTAACTCAATTATTTTTTTTCTATTTTTACTTTCGTAACACGAGCTTAAAAACTATATATTGTATAAAATTTCTTTTTCTCCACGCTTCAAAACATACATTTATTTAATTGAAAATAAATACTTTTAAAACAGTGAAATTTTATTTCAAATTTTCTAATTTCACTAAAATTCAGGTACGGAAGTGGCTGTGCGGTAAGAAATTTTATTTTCAACCATATGGTTTGTAGTTCAGTCCCACTGCGTGGCATCTTGAGCATGTGACTTCTGATATAGCCCTGGGTTGACCAAAGTCTTGAGGGTGGATTTGGTAGAAAGATTAAGAAATCTCGTCGTATATACACAAAAGTACATATATGTGTATGTGTGTATGTGAGGGGGGGGGCGTGTTTTTGCGAGTGTGTTTGTGTGTCTGTGTTTGTGTGGAAGTGTTTATGCATGTAATTCAACACCGTTTGTCAACCGGTGTTGATCAGCTTACGTCCCGATGACCTAGCAGTTCAGCAAATGAAACCGATAGTACGGAGCTTTAATAAAAGCAACTGTTTGCGTAAAACGAATGAATAAAACAAACATGCAGCGTAAAAGCTATGGTTACGTACCAGTCTGTATATGAGACGATGACGTGGTGATGACGTTGAAGCTGCGACGACTATAGCGAAACTACGTGTGCGCCGACAACGAGAAAGATCCTATAACGACGGTGACGATGCAAAGAACGACGATGAAGGTGGCGGAGAAGACGGTGCGTCCATGACGATGACGCCACTTGACGGCAACGCCGACAACAACGCTGTTGATGCTGCTGATAATGATGTCATCGCTAGAGCTGCGACAACGGCGAGGGTACCGTCGCCCGAAGACGCCATCAATGAGGATACAGATACGACGTTACCAACTCGTAAAACACGGTTCCATCATAATTTACTTTTTGGTTCATCCCCCCCCCCTTGGCTTTTATTCCTTTGTTGCCCACAGGGGCTAAACATACAACGGACAAACAAAGAGAGACATCGGGATTAAGTCGATTACATCGATCCCCAGAGCGTAACTGGTAGTTAATTTATGACCCGGAAAGGAGGAACGGCATTGTCGACGTCGGTGGAATTCGAACTCAACGTAAAGGCAGACGAAATAACGCTAAGCATTTCGCCCGGCGTGCTAACAATTCTGCCAGCTCATCGTCTTTTCCACTTGATATTTTCACAATAATTAGAATTATCTAAAGAAATATAGAATTTCTTCTGACAATATCTGATTTTGTAGGCAAATTGAATTCAATAAAATATTGTTTTCTAACACGGAAAAGAAAAAAAGAAAATTTAAAAAATGTTGAAACCTCGAAGGAAAATTTCAGAACGCAAACTACTCAGGGGATATGGTATTGACAGGTAAAGCTTAACTGATCTGATCTTAATTAGCAATTCAGATTTTGGAGTAAAACTATTGGATGGCAGATCAATGAACTATGGTAGGAACGACTATCTGTTGTAGTGATACATTAGATAATTGGTGTGAAATCAATGAAAATGATCAACTGTTTGGCTTAGGATATGGAAGATTCTGTTACGTAGACGTTGTCCATTAACACTCCCACGTTGTGTGTCAGCAAAATCGGTGTCTTAGTAAACTGTGGTTAGTTGAATACACGCGCGCGCACACACATACAAATGGCTGCGGCTTTGAATAACTAACGTACAAATAATACGCGTTGTAGGCTAAGCAAATGTAACTACTACTACTATAACAACTACTACTTCTACTACTACTATTACTGCTGCTGCTACTGCTGCTGCTGCTGCTACTACTGCTGCTGCTGCTGCTACTGCTGCTGCTGCTGCTGCTGCTCCTACTACTACTACTACTACTACTACTACTACTACTACTACTACTAATGGTTTAAAATTATTTTGGCACAAAGCCAGCAAGTTTGTGGTTGGATGGATGTAAGTCGATTACATAAGAAGTTACCTACCCCCATCCGCCGAAGGGATTAAAGGTAAAGTCAACCTCGCCCGAATTTGAGCTCAGAATACGAGAACAGACAAAATGCCGCCAAGAACTTGGCCCAGCGTGCTAACGAATTTAGCAGCTCACCGCTTAACTACTACTACTACTACTACTACTACTACTACTACTACTACTACAACTACTATTGCTTCTGCCGCTTCTACTGCTGCTGCTGCTGCTACTTCTATTGTTATTACTAGTGATAATGGTTTCAAATTACTTTGGCTTTTGGTAGGCAATTTTGGAGGTGACTCTACTCAGCTCGTAGCTATTTTATCACCCTCCCAATCAAACAGAAAAAGAAAAGAGATGAATAAAAGATGAAGAGAACCTAGGAGGAATTTAAACTCAAAACGTCAAGAAAGACGAAATGCCGCCAAGCGCTTTGTCCGATGCACTAATGCTGCCTTCATTTTGCAACTAATATTATTCCAGAGACGATTAGTCCATTCCTTATTTACGCAACAATATACCAAAAATAAATAACAATTTCTACATGAACCGATATATGTTCATATTGTCAGTTACAAAGACATTAAGTGGCGTATACTTGAGACACTTCACTTTATCTATGACTAGAATTTAAATATGAATTCCCATCAAGGATGTCATTCTTGTCTTTGGACTCTTGTTTACTTCAAAATTGGATTGTAAGAAACAATTTAGTTGATTGCTTCATCAAAGTGTTTATATAATCCAAAAATGCTTCTTTAAAGTCAGTTTTAGCATAACAATAACATAACATCACCATCATCATTGTTACAACAGTTTCATCATCTACCTTCAATCATCCATTCATTCATCCGTTCATCATCATCATCTTCTTCTTCTTCTTCTTGAATTTGTTCCTCCTGTTCCCCCCTCCTTCATCTTCAATTTATTCCTTAATCATCATCATCATCATCTAATTCTTTTTCTTGCTCCCTCCTTCTCAACCTCTTCTTCTTTCCCATGTTGTTGTCGTTCTTCATCTTATCAACACCGTTCTCCGGCACCACAACCGCCAGCACCAGCATCACCATCACCAGCACCACCAGTACATACAAGGTCCCAATGTTTGCTGGAAATAGCAGTCGATAAGCGTACCACGCTAAATAAAGCTTCACTGGATGTATAGAGACAAATATGTTGGAAAATAATACTATGGTATTATAATAATATTTATAATTTATATATCTATGCATGTACACATGTATACAGAAGGAAAGCACAGGCCGAAAAATTCCAGAAGTTGATTATTTAACTATAAATATGTAGATATATATTGAAGGATCATACTTACACAGTAGAAACGAAAGGGAAAATTAAAGGGGAATAGTTAGGGTTATATTCATGGTCGAAATGAATTTTTAACTTAATTCTGCTGGATCAAAATGAAACCTGGGCTAAATATTTGTTATAGTAATAGCATTGGTTTGCCCTTGAGCAGAAGAGCGAAGGCGTTAATAGAAACAGCAACAAATATTGGAAGGAAAATGGTATCAGGTCAATAAACTTCGAAATTATAATAGCAGCAGCAGCAGCAGCAGCAGCAGCAGCAGTAAAATAATCTCATTGAGAGTCATCAAAACCTCAGGATGAGCAAAAGCCTAAACAAAAAAATTGTAAAAACCAAACCAGGTAATAGTAGCAAAAGAAATAAACAAGGTCCTTATAGTGGCCCAGAATCAAAGCAGAATCAGGGAAAGAAATTAATAAATAGAACAAAAAATAACCCCAAAATTTTCCAAAAAAAAAAATCCCTAATCAACATGAGAAAAAACTAGGACAAGTCAGGAAATATGACGTCATCAAAACTAATGACATCATCACAGGAGTACGCAATTAGCTGACGAACAATCAGGATCTGTTCCAGTAAACCCAAGGGAGGTGCGATAAACGAATTTTTCAAAATGATTTTCATAATTGACAATTTTTCTCTGGTATGTGTGATTATTATTTGCTTGTGTTTTCTTGACTTGATTGCGTTTTCTACGCTGTTAGTATCATAGTTATTTTTTTTGGATTCGACGAAGAACCATGAACCTCCAGCGGGGTTTATGTTCCTACATGAATATAGTTGATTAATTTGGAAGATTTCTTGGGAAATTTTTTAGCTGAAATAGACAAAGAGAATGTGGACCACATAAGAAGAAAACTGACAATTTGTACGTTTTATATAGAATCGTTCTCATAGCAGGAAAGGAAACGAAATAACAGTCTCATGGTACGAAACACAAGAAATTTACCATCTATAAAATATACACGTATATATATATATATATATAAGTGTATTGATATATATTTATATATATATATATATATATATATATATATATATACACACACACACACACACACACACACACACACACATATATATATATATATATATATATATATATATATATATATATATATATATATATATAATCATACATATATGCATGAAGACGCATACTACATTTAACTATCACCTTAAACAGCCACATTGAAACAGACTTACTCTACACATGTCTTCAATTCAGCTCACTTCCTAATGTTATATTGAAGTGTATAACACGAAGTGATAAATAAGTACAAGACTTTAGTTTATATTTCTTGGCGTACGTATGTGTGTGTGTGAGTGCACGTGTGTGTGTGTGTGTGTGTGTGTGTGTGTGTGTGTGTGTGTGCGTGCGTGGGTGTGTAAACATACAAGTACATAAATAAGTATATGGAAAATATTTATTTTCGTTTCTTTGATAAATTGGCGTTTCGCCTAAAATTGCTACGCTTTTCCCGCAAGGAAAATTTCCCATAACACCTCTCCATCGCAATGAACCCTACAGCATGATTATCAACCAACAGTGTTTGGTTCAACCCAGAGGAATGTAACTTATCAGAGAATATATTAACTGAAGCAAATGTAAATGCACCAGACCCCGATCCTCCTATCACGTAAACACACCAGAATCGGTTGTCGAGCGATGATAGTGGGCACACACACACACACACACACGCAAATACACACACACATACACACACACACACACACACACACATACGGCGGCCTTTTTTCAGTTTCCGTCTACCAAATCCACTCACACGGATTTGGTCGGCCCGATGCTGTAGTAGAAGACACTTGCCCAAGGTGCCACGTAGTGGGACTGAACTCGGAACCGGACTCATGTGGTTGGTATACGTGCTACTCACCACACCGCCACTTCTATATATTTATATATATTTAGCGCGTATGTGTGTATGTATTAGTAAGAAGGGTAGTATATTAACTATGTAGCACTCTCAAATAATTGAGAGAAGACTGTGTTAACGCCAACAATGGATTTTATTTATTAATGAAATGATTTGTGTCAATCGATTCCACCCTACTTCATATATCTCATCAAGTGAGATACAACATGCATCTTTTGTAGGCCGTTCAAGGAATTTTTAAATAAATAATTATTTTGAAAAGACTGTAGCTGGTGTACAACGTCATACAAGCCTTAATTTTTCGATATGTGTTTCTAAAGCGAACGGAATCGTTTAAAATTTAAGCATTAATATTAAAATAAATTATTACAGTTATAGAAATGTTGCCAAGGGGGAGACACAAAAATGAGATTGTAGGTAATGGGGCTAGAAAATCATTTGAATAATTTATTCGGTTTCTTGAATTGAAGCTATATGGTTTCTAATTTGGGTATGTAGCCCAGGCGTCGAGCTGGCAGATTCGTTAGTAAGCCAGGCAAAATGCTTAGCGGCATTTCGTCTGTTTATTAATAAATTGCAACCATGTTTATTAATAAATTGCAACCCGAGCGAAATAAACAATAATACTAATACTTAGAAGTATTATTTCTACTGCTACGGCCACTACTGCTAACAACAACAATAGTTAAGGTGCTCATTATGATGATAGCAGGAAAATGCTAGCAAAGTCAAGAGGAAAGTCAGTAAAAATTGTCTTATTTTGGGGTTTAAAGTTGTATTACCACAGATATTCCTACCACGACCACCTCCAAAGACAACAATAATAACGGAGATGATAATGGTGATGATGATAATTGAAACGTAAAAATCCCTTGGAAATGTCTACAGCATTTCTAAAAATAGCCCAGCAATTACTACTTTGGCCACGGTCAAAATACAGGTCTGCTGACATGTTCAACAAACCATGACGCCTAAACCGAACACCTATCAACTTAAGTAATTTAGTAAAATCACACACTGATTGGTCAGAAAACAGTTTGCAAAAATTAACATATTGGAGCTTGTGCAAATGTATTTAAGGCACACAGTTTAGCCATCTCGCCACAGTTGTAAATTGTAAATTGTCACCACTAATACATGAATCTGAAGACTGCATAGTTTAATGCATGAAAGTAATAGCTGAATCAGAATGGACATTTAATATTCTATGATTTCATTATATTATACAATCTTATATTATTATAAGATTATAAATAAGACGTAAAAATCAAAGTTGGGATTTCTTTGAGTAATATGAGTAATATATATATGTGTGTGTTTGTGTGTGTGTGTATGTGTGCGTGTGTATATATGTATATATGCTTATATATCTATATATATTTATATCTAAAAATATACATGTATTTATATACAGTTATATATATATATATATATATATATATATATATATATATATATATATATATATATACAGAGAGAGAGAGATAGTTATAATATAGATATAGATGTATAAATAATATATATATATATATATATATATATATATATATATAGTTCAAAAAAACAATAACAAAAAACAAAAAACAACAAAGTGAGGACGTGATATGGATAGTATTATTGGACGCTCAGGAAAGGAAAGAGAGAGTGTATGACGTTTCGGGCGTAGCCCTTCGTCGGAAAGATGGAAAGTTCGGAGAATGGAAGAACGGAGAAAGAGGAAAATGGTACCGATGCCCACGAGGTTACATGATATATATATATATATATATATATATATATATATATATATATATATATATATATATATATATATATATATATATATATATATACACATACATATATACACACGTGTATGCATACATGCACACACGTATACATACATACATACATATATATACACACACACACACACACATATATATATATATATATATATATATATATATATATGCGTTTTCTTCCATCTTCAAACAATGAACTTCAAATGAAGTTGTAACGATTTTATTATTATTCGTGGGCTGAATCATAGCTTCTTTGTTGGATTGCTCAAATTTCAGACTAAATGAGATAATGATGTCTAAATTCCCCGAAAGGAGATAAAAATACTAGTAGGTATGCTTTATCTTGATAAAAAATAATTAAAAAATCTGCCATTTATTGGATTTAGTCAACATATATTTATAACAAACATACAAAATATTCCTATTTCTGGAGCTTCTTAAAAGATGTTTAATACTGCACGATTTGTATCTCTGTATTGAGAAAAGTATCGGATGACGTTATACATCATTGGTCATAATTCGCTTTCTCTCTTTGCTTTAGCTTCCGAGTGATTCCACACTTCCAGTTGGGCGGTCGGTGAAACAGTGTCCCTGTATGGAAAGCCCACCCCTCGAAGCGATATCCAGTACCAGCTGAGTGGAGTGGAGTGGAGCAACGTGAAATGCCGTGAGTTGCTTTAGAATAGAATGCAAACACACCCTGTATGTCGAATCGACGATTTAGGTGATCCACCCTAATAATTGAGCTATGTGCCTTGACACATATTTCATATATTCAGTTTAATAGACAAACAATAAAATAATCGTTTCTAATCTAGGCACGAAGCCTGGAATTTTGGGGGGAGGGGCCAGTCGATTAGATGGACCCCAGTACGCAACTGGTGTTTAATTTATCGACCCCCAAAGGATGAGAAGCAAAGTCGACCTCAACCGAATTTGAACTCAGAACGTAAAGAGAGGCGAAATACCCCTGAGGCATTTCACCCGGCGTGCTAAATTTTCTACCAGCTCACAGCCCTACACATAATAAAATAATCTTTTCTACTTTGGGCACAAGGCCCGAAATTTTGAGGGAGGGATACACTCGATTAGATGGAATCCAGTACGCAACTAGTACATAAGTTATCGACCACGATATGATAAAAGGCAAAGTCGACCTCAGCCGAATTTGAACTCAGAACGTATAGACAGAAGAAATACCGCTAAGAATTACAAAGTGTGTAAGACGCAGTGCAAGAAGTTTTCAGGAAATTCTTAATCGGTAAGAACGTTATGTTTACGTGGTCAGCATTCTTTAATGCGTTTCAGCCATGCGGATGTTGTCAGGCAGGTGGTGTATAAGCGTGAGATGTTGACGACGCATTCAACCATTTTAGATTGCTGTCAACTATTTCTTAGTGGCATGGAAATGAAGTAAATCAAAACATGCATCAGTTCTTGGAAGAATATAACAAACTGATATAATATTATATTTGATTTTCAGTGCTGGTGTGTTTTATATTTCAACGAAATAACAAGACATAAATGTAATTACGAAAGAATCATGTGTTGTAACAACCGCATATTAGTCATATGTTATAAAGTATAGAAGATAATCTTATCTGAGTACACACGACGATCGTCATTGAATCGCTAGTAGAAAATAAGGGAGACAGTATCGGCGATGAAGACAGAAGGATTAATATATGTAATCTAGGTATTTTATCCAGTGCATTTAGAGTAATTACAAAGATTACAGTTGGATTTGTTGAAAGATATTTTAACGAATGCTTATCATTACTGTAATATGTAACCGGATTGGAAGAAACCTTTTTAAAGTAAAATCGTGAGAATATTTTTAAGATAGATAACATAATGTAGGCGAAATTATAAGGCAGATATATGGTATGTTGAAGCAACAAATTCAATTCTAAGGTTGTATAGGAACAGACATCACATGGTGCCTATTCACGCTTGGCAATAATGATATAATTTGATTGAATGAGAACTGCAGTCGCTATAGTCATGTTGACACGCACCAGATGCTATTAGAACTTTTCAAATAATGATCTTTTATGAAACTAAAGTAGAGCTAGAATCTGTAGGGTACCTGTTGTGTTGTACGCTATAGAATGGTTGATGCAGTTCCGTTGGTCTTGAACAATGTATATGGAAGAGGCAGAGAAATGTGTTCATATTTATCTGAACGAAATCTAGCTGAAAGTGAAGTAGACTCGAGGTGAATCCGCTGTGAGTGTATCGATATGACACAAAAGAAATAGATAATCAGATTCAAAGATGCCAATGGGTGTGTGTATGATCGATTTAATCAACAACAGGCATATACATGTACTTATTTCACCTACGTCAGAGGGTAGGAATGCAATGTAAATCCCAGCGTGATTTTAAATTAAAATATATAGACATCTAAATAATAAGAGTCTTTTAATCAAGCACGCCATCATGCTGCCTTCATCATATTAATCGTTGTTATTTTAATATTTGGCAGAACGTCAACAATTTCTAAATAAAGGGACATAATTGTTTGGAAACTGTCGATACCCATTATATCGAGGAATGAAAAGCAAAATCGAAAATATTGTGATTTTAAATCCGAGCGTGATAATGCCATAATCTTGCAAAGCATATTGGAGCATAAACATAAATATTTATGTTATCTATAGCGCTCATTTTGATAATCATACTTCACACGTTCATATTAACGGAAATAAATATTTTAATGCTACTGATATATGTTTTATCTTTAACTTACTTTAGTGATGGATTGTGGCCATGCTGAGATTCTCCTTGAAGAATTGAGTTACACAAATCCAGCCCACGACTATTTATCAAGACTGGTTTTCAAATGCAAACCAGGCTGACACATAAATATATAACAGATATATAGATATGAGTTATACGTGTAATTCAAAGGGGTCAGCCTTATCACATTCCGTGTCACACTGAATCTCCATCAGAAGTACGTCAAGGGCAGATGTATCTGTGGAGTGCTCAGCCACTTGCACGAGCAGGCTGTTTCGGTTGACCGGGTTAATTGGAAACCTCGTCGTAGAAACCGACGGAGTGTTAATCTGTATAAACGTGTGCATATATAGTTATACATATTATATATTCCATGTATATATGGACATATATATATATATATATATATATGTATATATATATATATGCTTATATGTATGGATACACTTATATATATATATATATATATATATATATATATATATATATATATATATATATATATATATATATATATATATATATATATATATATATATATATATATATGTATGTGTGTGTGTATACATAATAATAATAAAAGTTACGTTACAAAAGGCACCTATTTACTGGAAAGAGGATGCGTGGTTTTGGAAGGTTTTAACTCCTCTTTGAAGCAAACAGGTGCATATTGTATCCTGACGTTTTATTATATATTTTGCATGTTTGAATTTTGGTTGCTGGCCACTTTATCATTATTTTTATAGATAATGATAAGTTATTTAAATTATATATGTGTGTGTGTATGTATGTGTGTATGTGTGTGATAAGTATGTAAACATTTAGATAAATATAAGAGTAGATATTATTTAGGGACGAAAGTATTGCTGTTTTCTTTAAGAAAACAAAACAGCGAAAGAAACATTAACGTTACTGATTTGAAATAAGCCATCAAATTGATCAATGTATAGGCAAGGACCCTGCTGTATACGATGCGTTAGAAATAATACAAATAAACAATCTGCAGATTATGAACAAGAATAAATATATGTATTAGTAAGAAAGAAATAAAGAGAATTTGCTTTGTTATGTCTGTGAATCGGAAAGGAAAATGAGAGACAACATGATTCGAAAGAAGATGCGTGAGAGAGAGGAAGTGAAACGAATTGAGAACAGTGGGAAGAAAAAGAAAAAAATAATAATAAGGGCTGAAAGAGGTAGGATGCAATATAAGAATGTAAATATTGTATTTCTATATGAGAACCATTTGTGACAGCTACGTTTTAAATTCACACGCAAAGTATGTTGGTGGGAGACATCGCTTTTTGTTTACATTTAGTTAAGAAAATATTTTTAGAAACAGAAAAAGAAATCTACTAGATCAATATATAGATACATATTGGACAGAATCAGATATAGCGCTGTCGATATTTGTTTAATCATTGATAAGTAAGGATAACGGAAAAGAGACTGAGAGAGAAAGAGTGGGAGAGTGATGGTAATACGAGATACACTAAGCTAGGATGTAAACGAAATTGAAGAATTAAGACCAAAATCATGGAATGCTGTCTGTGTTCCAAAAGATGTTTGAGTCCATTGGTATATTGGGATATATCATAGACTTTATTTGAGTTACTGAAAATATAATTATATTTTTTCACAGTTAACTAATATTTAGGCATCACACGTAATACTGCTTTTGTAAATTATTGGCTAGATATTTCTTGTATGAGGCGATAATTTGTGAAATAGATATCGATAGAATTTATAAACTAATCTACTATGTATTTACGAGGTACTTTTCAAATAATAAACGTCTAAACAAATATGCACGACTTAAATTTAGATAGAAGATTGTAGCGTTAGCGACTCTAAATGAGGACAATTTGAACGCAGAACGTAAAGCTCTGTAACAGAAACCTAAGGTATTATATGTCCGATGCTCTAGCGATTCTTAATCATTTTTCATTATCTCTTGTTTTCAGTATTTAATCAATCAATATTTAAAGACAATTCGACGACGGCGAGATGGCAGAAGCGTTAGCACTCCAAGTGAAACCCTTAGCGGTATTTCATCTGTCTTTACATTCTGGGTTCAAATTCCGCCGAGGTCGACTTTGACCTTTGACCTTTTGGGGTTGATAAATTAAGTACCAGTTGCGTAATAGGCTCGATCTAATCGACTGGCTACCTATCCCAAAAATTCGGGCCTTATGTCTAGAGTAGAAAAGAATATTGAAAGTCCAAAAGCCACCATGTTGAGCTTTACTTTTCATGCTTTTGGCATCGATAATATAAGTAGCACTCTATAACAGGGATCGATGTAATCGACCGATCCCCTCCCCACGAAATTGCTCGGCTTGTGTCAAATTTTAAAATCAATGAATCTTTACACTTGTAAATTAATTCTCTTTTCTAATTTTGTTACACGGGTAGCAGTTTTGAGCAAAGGATACACTCGCTTTGAAAGACACTTGTACATAACTGGAATTTGTTTTCTCGATCCTGAAGAGGTAAAATACAATTCGAACTCGTTAGCTACTTTGTCCTGCATGCCAACACTTCTGGCAGCTTGCTACCTTAGTTGCAAGTTCGTAAGTTTAGGTACAGTAATTCCTCGACTATCGCGGGTTTTACGCTCCAAAACCTCCCACAGAAATAATTGAAATCTAAAAAAATATAAATACACATCAGCCGCAGAAATCCGCGATATACCGTGGATTCCACGATATAAACTTACATATTAGCCAGAAAAATCCACGATGTATTGTGTGCGTGGTAGGTGAACCGCGATATACTGCGTGTGCGGTAGGTGAACAGTGATATGGCGAGGGATAACTGTATAGTGTTTGATAACATCTAATTCTCCGAAGAAGCAAAGGAGACATTAGTAAGACAAATTGTGATGGCTTATTTAAGTAAAATATGATAAAAGTAACATTTGACCGGGGAAATGTAATGATTCTGAGAGAGGGAAAAAGAGAAATAGTGAGACAATTATACCTGAAGGCAGAAATGAAACTTGTGCTGAAATTAGAAGATTTCTTATGAATTTAGGTTTTAAAAAATTAAAGGTTTAGAAAGTATTGCAAGAATCACATATATTTATGTATAATACTCATGGTGGAGAATATCGCAAGATTACAATAATTAGTAAAGCGTGGATTAATTTTGTATCCATCTGTAGGTGGAGTGCAATTTGGGTGTAGTTTTGCAATAATTAGATAAATTAAGGCAAATCAGACAAATTTCGAAGCCAGGAATAGAGGAAATTGGTAAGAATATATCTATGGAACTTGTAAAATGCTTTACTAGATTTTGGTGTTGGTGGATAATTTGATTTAATTATTTAGACAAATACGTGATTTGTATTCTTGTATAAGTAAAAAAGAACAAAAATGAAAAAATATATACTATAAAATAAGATATTTACCTAATATGCATTACCGTTGTATATATAGTTGTATAGATTTGTAGAATTATTTTGTTTTCTTTTTGATTTTGTTTTGGCTATAATAATGTTCCTTGGTTCCCCTCATTTCATTCTTTTATTTTGTCTTCATTCTAGCAACTATGTTCCTATTGTATTGATCTCTCTCATTCCTCATATCCTTTTATACAAATCTACGAAAAGAAATTTCGACAACATTGAATCAAGTTCTGTCCAATATCCCTTCAACTATTGATTGAGTTAGTAGATTTTTTTATACTCTTTCTAACTATATTATCGTAACCTATTGTAAACAACAACTCTCATGTCTAACCACCAATCTACGCTTCTGTATTTGAAACCTGTCAGAAAATTTCTTCATTTATTCACCAAATAAATATATTTGCATTCGAAGTCTTTTTTGCTCTCATCCAGATTCATTCCACTTTCTTGTATTCGTTCATGTTTTTTCTCTTTCTGTATTTTCGCTTCCATTCACATGGACATAATAACACTAATTTTTTACTTATCTTTCTATTAGAAATTTCAACCTATCCTTTAATTCAGCGATTTGTATTATAATTCTGCTGACCCAGCGTATGATACGACGGACCTCGCTACAAACGAACTCTGGTGCTTTTATTTGAAGTCTAAATGCTACGTAATTTCGTTATGACGTCAGGGAATACTTGTAGCTTTGTGGATAACTTTTAAATGTTTCTCTCATTTTTGTTTTGCTGTCGCCATTCGCTCGAAAACAACATTTCTAGATTGAAGCATGGCAACCGTTTTGCAGAAAAACGGACAGAAGTTCGAAGCTGCCAATTTACATACATACATACCTAGATATATACATGCACGCGTATTTATACAAATATATGTTTGTGTATGTATGTATGTATATATATATATATATATATATATATATATATATATATATATATATATATATATATATATATATATATATATATATGCGTACATATATACAAACAGACATGCGCGTACACACACACAGAGACTATTATATATGTATGAAGTTGGTAAGAATATTTCAAAAGGTTAAAAAAAATGTTTAGTGAGAGATTAGATCTTAGACCAAATGAGATACACAAACCCGAAGGTCAAGTCATGTTAGAGGTAATCCAGGTAAAAAGGTGTTGACGTTAGAAAACACATCGGTCTAGCTTATGAAAATAATAAAAAAAAACATACAACGTGGACAGTTTTTTGATGGCATTCGTACATGAATTATCAAAATATGAATATAAAAATATAAAACATGGAGTGATTGTGTTGTTGATTTTCTTATCCAAAGATTTGGTGTAATACACAAAAATTATGAAGTGAGAATAACATTTTAGGTCGTCGTTCACAGCTATTTCTTGCTTTGGGGTTTTCCGTGTGCAAACACACACACACACACGCACACACACGCACACACACACACACAAACACACATACACAAACACACACACACACACACCCACACACACAAACACACACACACACAAACACACACACACAAACACACACACACAAACACACACACACAAACACACACACACACACAAACACACACACACACAAACACACACACACAAACACACACACACAAACACACACACACAAACACACACACGCAAACACACACACACGCACACACACGCATACACACACACAGACACACACGCACGCACACACACACACGCACACACACAAACCCACAAAAACACACACACACACACGCACACACATATATATATGCTCATTTATACATACACATGCACACACTAACTCACACATACACACGCTCGCATGCATATATTTGTATACATATAAACACACACACGTACTCATATTCATCTATCTATATATTATACATAAGCGTGTGTATGTGTCCGTGTGTATATATGTATATTTGTGCAGAAGCATTGGTTATGTATATTATATGCATGTCTATGTGTCTAAAGATGCACGTATTAATATTTGTGTGTGTGTGTATGTGTGCTTTTGTGTGTGTCTGTGTTTGTGCGTGTGATTTGTTATAAACAGCCTCATCATGAAGAATTGGCAAACGAACAAGAGCGAACTATTAAACAAGAAAATAAAATAAGATGAGACCAAATGTTATATTTATATATCAAATACATAAAAAGGAGGGAAAAGCAAATTAATATGACAAACAGCTCGACATCTTTACAAAAACAAAATGGTGGCAAGAGTGATTATTTGCTTCAGAATGGCGTAGAAATCCGTGCTACTCCGCTGACCTTTAGCAGCTGAGATTACTGCGTGCTAACGTAGTCAGATGACATTTTGATTGATAAAAAGCCACTGAACTTTGCCGAGCTGCTCTTCCATTATAACAGTTTACAAAGGTGGGGGTCATTACAACTTAAAGCCATTACAATATTTTCTTTACTACATGGAGGTGGGTGTGGAAGGAAAGGTGGATTGACTTGTTGGAGTATATGAATACATCTACAAAACATGTTTGTTTGTTTGATTGAAGTACAATGCTTGATGCTATATATACTATTGTTGCCGTTCGGAAAATATTTATTACGTTTACTATTATTATTATTATTATTATTATTATTATTATTATTATTATTATTATTATTATAATTATTATTATTATTATTATTATTATTATTATTATTATTATTATTATTATTATTATTATTATTATTATTATGTTATTATTATTATGTTATTATTATTTACATTTTATTAGTATTATTAATATATTCTTCAATCCATTCGCCAATTCTTCAATATCAATATTAAATGCAGCTATCAGAAGGGATTTGGAGTGGTTGTGATAGAAATGATTACGATGGTTTGAGGCCAGAGCCATTTCCTCTCATGCCAAGCCCTCATCAACCTCTTCAAAATAAAACTTGAAGATGAATGGAGGGATGAGGGTGGACAGGGAATTACTGTACAATAAATCTGACGGAATATAAATGTGAGAGGAAAAATTGCCATAGCTAAAGGAATTCACTCTAACCATAGTACGCTGCGTTTGTGGCAACAACGAAGTGTAAACACTCATCTTTGGCTTGTTAATCTAATTTGATATTGTATATGGACTGTAACGAATCTCCATATGTGGTTGCCACCATTTTGGAGACAATTCTCTATTTTCTAGGTCTGTTGTTGTTAACGTTGTTATTGCTAGTAGCGGTTATCTCTTAGCTTTCATGTTATATCAGATCTATTGATAATCTTGAATTCATAATGTTTTCGCGATGTAGCATTGTTGCATTCTGTCGGTGTTCTATTCCCTAAAGATTTCTACGCATGAGGCCAACAAAATAAATTATTATTTATACAAGTGTTAATATCACTTTTTTTGTTATTATTATTATTATTATTATTATTATTATTATTATTATTGTTAGTATTGTGCTTATTACTATTACCGTTAATGATAACAATAAATAACAATAAGAATAAAATGAAGATAAATGATAAAAATAACATCATAAACAAGAACTGAAATGATAAAGATAATTGGCAACGTTGAAGTTCTACAAATGTATGGGAGTGGTAAAAACAGATTAAATCGATCCAGTATTTGACTGGCCACATATTTTATTGACCCCGGAGAGATGAAAAGAGAAAAGATGATTTGGAGGAATTTAGCTCTGAATTTGATGGACGTAAATAAATATTTTGAATCGCTCTCTGCGCCGCTCTATTAATTCTAATATACACGGAATAGTAACTGTAACGGTCATATGAATAGGCACAATAGACAACCTCCATCACTGCGACCACCAACACAACCTCCATAACCACTACTATTGCCACCACATCAACCACCACCACAAGCTCTACTACCATCACAATTACATATACAACAGTATGGATAATAATCATTTTTACTATTTGCAGAAGGCTTGCAATTTTGTAGCAGTCGGGAAAGTGGATGACACTGGTACATTATTCATTGACCCCGAAAAAATGGAAGATAAAGTCAACTCAATTTGAAATCAAGGCGTGAAGACGGGCGAAGTAACGCTAAATAATTTGTATGGCTTGCTAACGTTTCTGCCAGCTCGCAGCCTTGAGGATCATAACAATGATTTCAAATTTTAGCACAGGGCCAGTATTACTAGGGGAGTGAGTGAGTCGATTACATTGACTTCACTTTCTGCCTTTAACCATGAGCTCCGTTGCGACAGTGTCGCCTGCTTCTGGTCTACATAAGCTTGTTCGCTACGGGAAAATATTTGCTATACAGAAATGCTGCTCCCAAAAATCAACCAAATGTTCACACGCTTTTTCTCCTTACCATTCACTTCACTTTCTTTGCATGAACAAATGCTGTACTTCCAACATGCTGGGAATTATGCATGAAATCAAAGACACTTGTTTGTTTTCCGGCATGATGAAATGGAGCTTCTTACGCCTCTCTTGATTTCCAACGGGTTTTATCATCCAGTTGATAGATGTTTCAATATATTTGGACACAGCATTTGTGGTGGTTTTGTTAGAGATTTCAATATGGATCAAGCTTCAATGTCCTTGGACTGTGAGAAGGTGAAGACGATCTACGCCTGGTTTTAAGTGGTGCATCTTATTGCAAGTAAGCGGCTTACGTATTTTTCTGTAAATCTCCTTTATTCCGCTGATATTACAGTTCAACACATTGTAGCTATAAGTTACAAATGGAAGTACTAAGGAATTTGGAGCTAACACCTTGGTATGTGCACTTAGCTCAGACTTCAGAATTACTCGAATGCATCCGTAACATTCCTTCCTAACCTTATCTTTCCTGCTTGTATTTTGAATATTAGAGACTTCATTCATTCCCAGGTATTTGTAAGTTTATTCCTGCTCAATATCTAATACGACTTTGTAAGTTCGTCCCTGTTCAACATATAGCAGGGCTAAGTTTGAAATCTTGTCAATTATTATTATTATTATTATTATTATTATTATTATTACTTCGTAATACACTGTAGGTAAAAATGCACCGGAGTCTTTAGTCATTTGTCAAGTTACAACAAGAACCTCAGGTAATAATGAAGGTTATTAAGTACTGCTCGTGTCACAGAAGGACATAGATAAACCAAAAAGTTACCTGAAGTTAAACACCTATAAAAAACAAGGAAGATTATCTGACTGGCAAGGGAAGGATTCGCATGGTATATTCCTAAAGGTAATTGCAAGAAATAGTTGCAGTGAGACATGATTATGTTTGTGCAAAGGGAGACTCAAAAGAGAGACAAAGAGTTTGCTAATAGCATTAAGTACTAATTAGATAAAAACCAAGATAGAGATAAAAAGAACAGGTATATTCCGAATGTAGGTAATGCAAATCAAAAGAGGAAAGTGTTACTCATATAGTAAGTTAATGAAGCATGCTGGCATAGAAAGAATACAAAAAAAGACATGACAACCTAGACAAATTAACCCACTGGTTGTTATGTAGAAATGTAGGATCTGGCCACACTGATGAATGGTATGAAAATGAAACTAATATAGTACTAGGAAGAAATATGAAACGTTGTGGGACTTAAACATTGAGACTGACAGAGTGACAGAAGCTAGAAGGCTTGATTTAGTAGTAGTAATAGTAGATAAAGAGAATGGAAAGTGCCAGATCATTGAGTTTACAGTCCCAAATGATGCAACATTTAATATCAGGGATATAAGGAAAATAGAAAAGTACAAAATCTAGCCATTGAGTTACAGAGACAATGGAAAGTGCAGGTAAAATGTATCCCAGTTGTTATAGATTCATTAGGAACTATCCCTAAAAGTTGAACAGATGGATAGAGGGAATAGACATAAAACCTACATTAGCACAGCTCCACAAAACAAAGTGATTATGGACAGCTAGGACACTTAGAAGGGTTCTTGGCATCTAAAGTTACTTTTTGTAGCCCTACATTAGACATGTTCTTTTCCTGTTTAATATGTTTTGCGTGTTTGAAGTAATAAAAGTAACAATAATAATAACAGCAATGATAACAACAATAATAATTATTTTCATTGAATAACGCTAAGGGGAAGAAAACGAAGGAGTAGAGGACTGCAAATATTAGGGAAACGAAATGTAGGTGAAATGGGAGAGAGTTTAAAAGAGCAACAATTATAGCTGAAAAAAACAGAAAATAACGAAAAGAACACGATAACAACAGCAGCAACAAAGACAACAATAACACCAA
>NC_142951.1:3392978-3397978 GCF_046866305.1 Octopus bimaculoides
CAAGCTAAATGCTACAAACGAAAAATAAAACTATTTCCTGTTAATGGATTGCTTCAGCAAATTCCCAGAATGCAAATCCAACTGGTGAACCTACAAAGATATATACAGGAATTTAGCCAGTATATAAATGGGAGTGTTTTGTTAGAAAAATACAGCGATGATACTCGAAGGATTATTTTAAATGATTTATAACCGATAGCACAAAATGATGTACAAACACCGAAATGTGACACCAGGACCAGCGATAGACATACTTGGAAATAAATGGATTTGATAAAACGATGCATTCAAATATAACGGTAAAATTAGAAACGAATGCCAATGTGCAATGCATAAAATGACGTGACATATATAAAATGTCAAAAGGTCAGTTCTGGAAGGAGGATAACAGGTATAAACACACACAATCCAACCAAAAATATAGCAAGTATTAAAGCTTCAGTATAATAATTTAATGAAATTAAGATTTTAGATAATAAAAGTACAATTATATCGAAAAACCGCTATAAATTGGATAAAGCTATCCTGCAAAGGAAGCCTAAATGTAATTATGAGCCGTGCGAAAGTAAAAACACTGAATTTAGAGAAAACATTGGTGCCAATTAAATGTATCAGCTTCGGTGAGGTAAGGATTTTAAATATAAACAACCTTCAAGGTATAAAATAATTAAAACGAATATAACAGAAAAATAAAAAAAATCAGGAAGAAAAGTAGTTAAAGGAAATCAATGTGGGAATCCAAATAGAAAAGAAATAAAAAACAGTAGGGAGGGGAAAACAATTGAAGCAAAACCTGAAATTGGTTTGAAAATCAGAAATGAGAAGAAAACTCGAAACGAAACTCAGAAACGGAAGAAAAGTATTTAAACTGCGTAGCCATAAACAAATACAAAAGGCTGACTACAAATGAAAGCAACGAAATCACTACAAGAATCCATCGATCAGCACATAGAAATAATCGATCACACCAATTCTGGCTGACCGTTATTTGGAATAATAGAATGTAGTGATGTATGCAACTTGTTCTCATTCACGTTCATCACGGTGAAGAGTGAGATATAAACTCATGAGTGATTAAGTAAATACACGAAAGCGGCATTTCTATTCAGATAAAATTCATGTAGTTTGATATAATTCAGTACATATTATACTTTCTCCTTTCTCATTTATGAAGGTAGCGGCTAACTTGGGAGAGATTTGACTGCTACTACTAGCGATTACTTTGAACTGTATTTTTCGTTGTTACAGCCACGTAAACCTTAGCTAACATACAATTTTCGTTTTACAATCCAAAAAGAGACGGCTTCATGGACATCAAGTGCACGGAGTGCAAATTCTGATAGAGTGGATGTTCGCATAAAACCCTTTTGTAAACAAACCTGTTTTCGTGTCGACGAGAGTTTCGGACTGTTTCGAGTTCGTATCAAGACAGCAAGTTATAAGCAAAATAAAGAAATGACTTGTTGAAAAGAGGAGTTGATGAGGTTAAATCATTTCCATCTTATGGAGTAGGACAAGCGATTTCGATGATGGATATTACATCAACTTAACAGATATTTATTTTTCGACATCACGAGAGTGAAACGTTAATGCGTTATAGGAAAAAAGAGTAGATAAACGTAACTAGATGACTGTATGACACTTGTCATTTTAGCTATTGTGACAACCAGTTCATACGTTTCCACTTATTACACAGTTACGTTGTTAATAGATTACATTCAATAAAGCTTACAGAATTCGAAATAAGACAGAAACACAGGCAAACTCTGTTTTCAAAATCATTGCATACTTAAGGCGAATATCTAACTGGTTAAACTGGAATATCATGCGCGTTTATTTAAGAAAGAGTAGGTAATGAAACCCATTTATTTTGAACTACGTCAGAGACCTACAAAGCTGAAATTATTGCTTGTTTTCTTCATCGTCCTTCCATCATCTTGTAATGCTCTCCTCCTTCCAGTTCTGACTTTCTAATCTGTTCTCTTTTCTGAATTGCCTTCTCATCGTCTTTCATTCTCAATACTTACTCTCAACTATAATTCAGATTTTCTCTTAATCTCCTGTCTTACTCTCACACTTACCAACTTCCCTTTTACACTAAGCCTGCAAGAGTGTATGCCCGGCAGAAATATATGATTTGCATATATTATATTCTATCTTATTCTATTTATCATCTTTCCATACTTTTCTCATCTTATTGTAATTCTTTTCTTTTATTACAATACACTTAGAAAATGAAACACCTTTTCTGTTCCTCTCATTATTGTTTTGTTACCACGACAGACGTTTATTTTCATTGAAGCTGTTCTATAGTTGTCGGCATTTCATTTCTACGGTTTATTGCAACGCGTGTTTTGTTGTGTAACATCATACTTTTATTTCTTTGGTCCCCCATTACTTCAGATTCTTCCTTGTTTTATCTGTTTTGTTTCTCTTCGTCTGCTTCTCCAAGCATATACATAATGATGTATATATATGCATATGTATACATACATATATACATACACACACATATATATATATATATATATATATATATATATATATATATATATATATATATATATATATATATATGCATGTATGTATGTATGTATATATATATATATATATATATATATATATATATATATATATATATATATATATATATATATATATATATATACATATATATATATATATGTATGTATATAGATATGTATGTGTATATATTCACACACACACGCACACACACACACACACACGCACACACACATATATATATATATATATATATATATATATATATATATATATATATATATATATATATATACATATATGTATATATACATATATATACATATATGTACATACTCATAGATACACATATATAAATATAGTCTTCTATATTTCTATTTCAATATATCTCGTTGCTATAGCAACAGATTGCTCGCTATATATGTAGGTATATCTATTCTAATGTTATAAAATATACGAGGAAACTCCTGTAGGAAATTCAAATATCAATATTAAAATACATCGCCATATTTTAGTGATTTTGAGTGCGTCTGATTCTTCCTTCATATCCCCGTAATTAAAGGAAATAAATCGCGCCCGCCGAGCCGTTCTATTTATATGCAGTTTTAGACTGTACAACACTCGTAATATATGTTATATGTTTCTCACTTGCGTTTATTTCTTCTTTTTCGTCTTTCATCCTTCGTCGTTTGTTCTCACATCGTTTGTCTTTCAATTTCTATTAGAAACTCACATCGTATTCTCGTTTATACACTTGATTATATCTTTTATTCCCCTCTCTCTCTGTCTCTCTCGCACTCATTATGCCTTACTCTCTCTTTCTCTGTCTCTCTTTCTATTTGTTTAACTTCCTCTACATTCCTCCCAGCGTTTTTCCCTAAAATTTCTCTATTTCTCTTATCGTTTTTATATAATTTCAATTTGCGAAACACTTCACCAAACTTCCTGTATCACTTTTATTCTCTCACTTATTTCAGTCATATGACTGCGGCCATGCTGGAGCATCGCCTGTAGTCGAACAAATAGACCCCATTCATTGTAAGCCTAGTAATTATTCTATAGGGCTCTTTTGCAGAACCGCTAACATACGTTGACGTAAGACACACCAACATCGGTTGTCAAGCAATGGTGGTGGGGACAGACAAAGACACAGACACACAGAGATATATACAGCATGGGACTTCAGTTTCCGTGTACCAAATCTACTCACAAAGCTTTGGACGGCCTGGTGCTATATAAATAATAATAATAATAATAATAATAATAATAATAATAATAATAATAATAATAATAATAATAATAATAATAATAATAATAATAATAAAAATAATAATAATAATAAATATACAGAAGAGCACTGCTTCTGCAGATTTTCACCTATCCTGGAGGGATATAGTAGGTAACACCCGCGATAGTCGAGGGACTATTGCATGTATGTATGAATGTATGTATTCATCTACGTATATACAGACCTGCTGGTCAGGGCTAAACAGCAAAATAGAAAAAAATGATGGAATACAGTCAAGAGCGCACAGGGCTCTTCCTCGAAATGCAGTCGATGGAAAATCCATAAACGCATTCTATGAGGGAATAGCGGTAAGGAAGTGCGATGAGGTTTTTGGTGAGATTCTTGTCGGCGAAGAACATCAACTGACTTGTTGCGTTTGGGGACTGAGTGGAGTGCGAACGGATAATTGCCAGAAAAAAACTTAGAATGTTAGTGCCATTATCAACATTGGAATATCGAATCTTAAAAGTGAAGTCTGCTATTATTATTTGTTACGTGCATAAATTAAGGATATGATTCTGTGTGGAATCATCCATTTGCTGGTAGGACTACAGCAGGCTTAAACTTCGAAATCACTGTCGCCTCTCTCCTTGTAAAAGTAGAACAATTATGTACTCAGAAAAATCAATTGAATAACCCTATAGTTAAATTGCTTTCATCGCAACTCGACATCAACGAAATATTAATATACATATAGATAAAAATACACTTGTGTGCTTTTAAATACATAGATAGATAGATAGATACATACATACATACATATATACACGCACATCCACACATTCACATACACACCAATATATATATATATATATATATATATTGGTGCACCAGCATGACCGCAGCCACTTGGCTAAAACACATAAATAAATAAATAAATATATATATATATATATATATATATATATAGATATATATATAGATATAGATATACAAAAAAAAATTAACTTATTCGATATATATGTATATACATAGCAATAATACTACGACCGTTTTTGCTTCTTTGAATTTTATACTTAGAGTAATTGGCCACCCCCATATAAAATATTTATTACCAAAGACTTTTTAAAGAGGCGAAATAGTCTAGTAAAAAGAGAAAATGAAAAACCAGGCATCAATGGCGGACAGTACTACCATCCCCGTCCATCTCATCCACGATGTAACGCGCTGACAGTTTTAAGAGATTTTT
>NC_142951.1:3412978-3437978 GCF_046866305.1 Octopus bimaculoides
ATATATTACTATTTGTACATATGTCTTTGTATAGGTATGTACGTGTATGTATTACTACACGAGTTTCTGAGATGTCATTAATCGAACGTCTATAATTTATTAAGATATATGTGTCTAGTATTTATCGAGTCTCGTAGTAATACGTACCCTCCCTCTAAGTATCAAAACGATCGGAACGCATTAATTATGCGTATATTTAAGGAATACATCATTCATCTGATAAGATCAAATCTCTGGTTTGAAAGTTATACACACACTAACTGATATCACAAGATTGTAACACGATCGTTCACATTGAAAAAGAAACGAACAACAAGTACATAGCTAAAATTGGCAAGGGAATTACTCTTCGTATTTAATCAAACCATATCTTTGAAATCGGGCAGAGAGTGTTGCCATGTTGATATCGCATTTACGGATGCTGTCTACGAAGGATTGACGCTAGAGCTGCGAAATCCTGCAGGCTTCAATATCCACCCTTTTTATAAATATCAGCAATGCCACTAGCTTATCCGGTGAGAGAGCTTAGTATCTTATTTACAATGAACATGTTATTACGAAGGTTTCTGCTCGGTGGCATCACAGTAACATCTGATATAGCTTGAGGCAGATCCAGTTGGCTTCTGTTTAATCGTTTCCTAAGCCGGGATAAGTGTTTTATCACTTTGAGCCAGAGACAAAGGGATAATCTATGCAGTGGAAACTCCTCTCCTCACCTGCTGCAAAGAAATCTGACGTCCTTTCATTTACAGCGTAAGTGATCACCTAAATTTTTTTGGAATTAAGAAGGGATTATGTTTATCCTCACTAATGTCACAGCATCAGGCACGGATAACGTGTGGTTTATTAATATCCGAATTACGTCTTAGATAAGTTGATAAAAGCAAAATACAATAAATAATACCACGGAATGAAAACATGAGATACCGCGTGTGGTTAGCGCTCGGAATAACCTTTACGAAAGACAACTATCGCTGTCGTACCTCAGGATCTATCGATCTGGTTGGACATGTCTTCATGCCAAAATCGACTTCATGACAAATACAAGCCATTTGAACCAGTAGGTGGGGCATCGTAAGTTCACGGATCGGAGCGCTGTAATGCTATACAACGAAGAACCCGAACACGATATGCATTTTTTCTTGATAACGTCTAAAAGCTGCAGACATCCGCTATGCGCCGTTTCCCACTGCCTGCACTTGAACAAACTAGCTGGTTTCAAGTCTTCATCTATCTATCTATCTATCTATCTATCTATCTATCTATCTATCTATCTATTTATCTATCTATCTATCTACCTATCTACCTACCTACATACCTATCTATCTATCTATCTATCTATTTATCTATCTATCTATCTATCTATCTATCTATCTATCTATCTATCTATCTATCTATCTACCTATCTATCTATCTATCTACCTATCTCCCTCTCTATACATACATACTTACATACATATATATATACATACACAAGCACGCATGCACTTCACTATCAGAATGCTAGCGATTATATAATAAATAGCGTAGAGTACTGTAATTGACATATCGATTATTGAAATTCCCTGTATAAGATAGAACCGATAATTATCAATTGTGAGAGACTGGGGTTGAGAGATTCATCAAATCTAAAGTATAATCAGTGAGTATGAATCAAATACACCAAACTTTAATATTTATTTCATATCTTAACTCTTCAATTCAACAACAACAACAATAATAATAAAATGATGATGATGATGATATTAATAATAATAATAATAATAATAATAATAATAATAATAATAATAATAATAATAATAATAACAAAGATACTTTATAATCGATGTATCAATACCAACAGATGACAAAGTTTCTCTAAGAGAAACGGAAAAAAAAATTCAAAATAGAAAGATCTGGTAATAGAGGTTACTCGAACATGGAATCTAAGGACAAAAACAATTGCTATCGTAATAGGCGCATTAGGTATAATAAAAATATATTCAGACAAATCCATAACAAAATCATCAAGTGTAAACAATATATAGTAAATAACGCTACTGGGCACCGCACATATCCTACGTAAAACGCTTTCAATATTTGAAAAATAAGAGCATCACAACCATATGTGGTGACATGGAGATTAACAGTACATGATCTTGCAGGTGGGCCCCAGTTAGTATTTTCTTCAGGTCCAGTAGACCACCCCACTCAAAAGATTACTGAATAAGCGTTGATTCAGGATGTTGAACGAAACGCCCATATCAATTCTTCGAGAATAGATATTTCAAATATAACTTTAACATACCTCCGTATTTTTAGCCTCCATAACCTCGCTCGTGTTTTTCACAATCCATATTACCAACTCATCATCGGAAAAAATTTCATTGCCATATTTTTTTTTCGAAATTTCTAAACATTATTATTTCCATAGAACATCATCTTTCACCTTTCGCCTGTCAACCCCAACTCACAGATAAAGAGTTTTCTAATCTCACGAGAACATTACATTTAAAACGTTTCTCTTCTTAATATGACATTGTTATAACACACATGCAGCCCGGACACTTCCGGATCTTATGCAACAAAGCTCACTTTTACAGTGACTCATCTCCCAGCCCTCATATTCCGAATCTTACCTTCACGAATCTTTCAGTTCCACCCATCATCTTTTATACTAAGCACACATAAATATTTAAATTCCTACTCTCATCTTCGAATACGAACCTTAGCAGATCTCTATCTTCCCTACTCTCATCTCCCAAACAGAAGCTTCACACATCTTTATATTTCGGCCTTCATCTGCCAAACCTCATCTTCAATGAATCTTCATCTTAAAAAGACGAATTCCTATTGTATTCGAGTGTCTATTAGCTTAGCAAATGCAATATGTTTCTCTATTGATCCTTTGTTTGTTATACAAGATATTCACTTGCTTTAATGTTCGTCGGTCAACTGCACAATAATATTACATATGAACATTAACTGTGCATTGATTCATATTCAGATTTATATTCACTCCCCTTAATGTAAAATATTCTTAGAAATCGATCAACACGGCTTTCATCGATTTTTCTATTTCAAAGTGCATTTCAATATTGCAGACACGTGCAAACCAATAGATAAGTCTGTACAGTAACAAATATTGGCTCACATTCACTGGAGACGAATGACTACAAATTACAGATTCCTCTGTATGGAGAAATGTAGCAGGCGTGGGTTTCATGCATGTGCAGTTGTCATTTAAATGGTAGACTAGACTGGAATGGTTAGAGCTAGGAAATTATAACATTTATACACTCATATGAACATACAATATATGCCTGTTTATGTACGCATTTATCTGTCTATCTGTCTGTATGTTCATCTATTTGTCTGCCTGCCTGACTGTCTGTCTGTCGATCCATCTCTATACACATATATTTTTCTATCTGTCCGTCCGTCCGTCCGTCCGTCCGTCTGTTTGTCTGTCTGTCTGTCTATCTATTTATCTATCTATCTATCTATCTCTCTATCTATCCATGTAACTATGTATCCATCCATTTATTCATCTATCTATCCACCTATCTATCCATCTATCTTCATATAATGTCTGTGTGTGTGTGAGTGTATTTATTTGTACAAATTGAAAATAATGATCATAAACTAATAAATTCCTCCTGCATTTTATGCTGAATTGATGCCTGAGAATATTCTGCACAGATGTTGTCTGTAGATAGATATGTATGGTAAGAGGGTTGCTCCACTGTCAAATTGTCTATCTATCTATCTATCTATCTATCTATCTATCTATCTATCTATCTATCTATCTATATGTGTGTTCATAAATGCAATGTATTTATTGTTATCGATTTATTGGTTAGAAATATATGAAGTAATTTTCTAAAGTGGATATGTGTACAAATAAAAAAACAACAAGAACAAAAAACAAAGCAGTCAATACGTCAACACCTCATGTAACGTGTATATATACTTTAAGTTAACAAAATTAATTAATCCTACAGCTCTAACTCAGATTGCAATAGACACGACGTCTAGTACTCACAACTGTAAAGGGCAATGATGACGAATGCGTTGGCCGAATTCCGCTCGAAAGGCGGTTGAATGTTGGTCACCTGTGGATATATCAGGCATAATCTGTGAAATTCCAGAGGAAGTGGTGGTGGTGGTGGTGGGGGGGGGGGGGCTAGTCGATTACATCCACCCTACTACGCAACTGGTAATTTTTTATCGACCCTGAAAGGATGAAAGGCAATGTCGACCTAGGCAGAATTTGAACTCAGAACGTAAATAAAACAGACGAAATAGTGTTAAGCATTTCGCCCAGCTTGCTAATAATTCTTATTTCCTTATTGCCCACAAGGGGATATACAAAGAGGGGACAAACAAGGACAGACAAAGGGACTAAGTCGATTACAACGACTCCAGTGCGTAAGTGGTACTTAATTTATCGGCCCCGAAAAGATGAAAGGCAAAGTCGACCTCGGCGGAATTTGAACCTCAGAATGTAGCGTGCTAATATTTCTGCCAGCACACCGCTTTCAAAACGTCACATATTGAAGCAACATCCGTTATCACTATTCTGGGAGCCAGATTTAGTTTCCTAACTGTCGACATCATAATAATTTTCTCCTAAATGTTTTCATTCGATTATATGACCATCTGTCAGAATTTCAAAACCAACGCATCCGAAGATCTACGGTACTAACTACCAGTATTGCATATAAATTTGGTCCCATCACCATATTGAATCACATTTTGACGATCGTCATTTTCGTCTAACTGGCGAATTTCGAAGAATAGAAAAAGATCTACATTAAAATAATCGTTCATATTGAAGGCGGGTTGGTCTTCATGCGTGGTATTTTGATGGAAAAGGTAAAGAAGCAATAGTGCTTAACCAACTGGAATCGCAGTTAACATTTATTGACATACCTATATCACTTTTTTGCTCATTAGCGTTATATCTATCTATCATTTATCTATTTGTCTTTCTGTCTGTGTGTGTGTGTCTGTCTGTCTGTCTCTTTCTATCTCTCTCCATCTATCTATCTATTTGTCTGCCTCCCTGTGTATGTATGCATGTATGTATGTATGTATGTATGTATCTATATATCTATCTATCTGTACATATATATGTGTGTGTGTGTGTGTGTATGTGTTTCTTTCTGTATGTGTGTCTGTATGTGATTGTGTTTTCTGTCTGCGTGTATGTGTATGTGTGTATGCGTTTGTATGCGTTTGTATGTGTGCGGGTGTGCGTGTGTGTTAGTGTGCGTGTGTGTGTGTGTAATTTTAGGTATTTTACAAAATTTCTCACACAATCCCACAAAAATTGTAGAAATAACTCGCATGCACTTACCTCGAACTTAGATCCACTTCATTTCTAAGCTAACTTCTTGAACAGACAAACCTATCTTTTAATCAATTAATCGCTCTCCAGCACCATATCTTTCCGTGCATAACTGCATGTATATTGGCGCACATGTTAGTATTCTTAATTCAGCATGAGTCTGCGTCCATGTGCGCTAATGTGCGGCATATATAATTCACATATATACACTTTAACAAATGTGCACCGGTTAATATTAAATGAATGAATAATTGTATTCATAATATACAGCAGAATATCACGCCCCCACAGATTCATGTTCTAAATGTCTTCCTGCAAAATTGCTTCGCATCTATCTATCTATCTATCTATCTATCTATCTATCTATCGGTGTATCTGTCTGCCTGGCTGTGTATCTGTTTATCTATTTATCAATGTGTGTGTATTTGTTTGCGTCTCTCTGTCTCTCTGTCTTCTCTTGCTCTCTACTTCTTCTCTCTCCTCCCCCCATATATATATATATATATATATATATATATATATATATATATATATATATATATATATATATATATATATATATATATATATATATATATATATATGTATGTATGTATGTATGTATACATAGAACATACATAAATATATAAATATTTAAATAGTAGCAAAGCTACAGAAAGTGTGAGATAGACAAAATGTGTTGCAAGGAGAGGAAGTGATATATATATAGAGAGATAGAGAGACTGAGAGTAGGAGGGAGACAGAGGGTGGGAGGGAGAGTGAGAGAAGGGGCTAACTGATAAGCTATAGAAACGGAGTGTATGAAAACATTTCATTATTGTTTTATAAATTAACTTGAATATTCTTAATAAATAATCCCGGTTCTTATTATTGATTAACCATAGACTCTACGCAAATATATACAAAATACGTGGAGACATGTTTGTTTATGAATGTGTGAGCGTATGCATCTAACACGTCAGCCATGCAGTAAAACATGTTCAAAACTGCCAATGGCTGTTTTCTTTTCGTATGTCTTGTTCTTTGTATGTTATTTAAGTTTTGTTAATAACATTGTTGATGAAATACAAAAATACGTGTTTAAAAATCAAACAAAAATAAGCATTATAAATCTTCGGCTATTAAAACCATGTCAATAAATTATTCTGAAAAGAATACATGACGGAGTGAGCAAATAAAACAGAGGGGAAAAATAATATGTGGATAGTAAACAAAATGGCCGCATAATACGCCATCATGACATAATTAGTACTTCTTTTTCTTTTGTAAGCTCGTTTTCTGTCTATCTGCTTGTCAGGCTGATCTTCTCACACGATGTACATCGCTCCCTCTCTCACTGTATGTCACAGGCACACACTGACATACACACAGACACTGACGCACGTGCAGATGTGTAAATATACATGCAGCTAGACTCTTTTGTAACTTACATGTTGTAAATCTCTGTTACGTGTCATTAATTTCTTTCCGTTCGACTTTTCTCTGAAGAAGAACCGTTTCCGAAACGCTGAACTTTTATGCTTTGCAAGAAGTCCACCGTACTCTGTTTTTTTTTGTTTTATTAAACAAGTGTTGCTCATGAAGACGACCAGCAGTCTCTTCACTGCCTGTTTGACGCTCGGGAAGGTGAGAAAGTCTTTTACTTTTCGAACCTAAGCTCTACAACAGAAAGGAACAAGAAGAAATGAAAAGAGAAAGAATAAATAAAAAAAACTTGTGGATTCGGCTGTCAATCATAGACAGATAGATAGATAAATAGAGAGATAGATAAATAGATAGATAAATAGATAGATATATAAATAGATAGATAGATAAATAGATAGATAGATAGATAGTTAGATACATGCATATATGCATCTATTTCACAAGTAAGGACCAATTACACTTAAATGAATGTTATCGCACTCCCTCCTTTTTTCTTGACATTTGTCAACACATCGCATACACACGAACACTAGCGTGCGCATATGCGTTTGCGAACAGATACACTGACATACACACATGTAGTAAAGCGTATGGAGATATCAAGTAGAGAATAAAAAGGTTTTATATTTGCATCAAGTTCGGAATATTTAGTCACATCACAATTAAATGCAAACACAGTTACGCACGTACGCATACATCTAGAATTGCATACAAACACAGACACGCGCACACACATATGAGTATAAGTATATCTGCATGTGTATGTGCATGTTTATGTCGTGTATGTATGAGTTCCTCTTTCGTACGTTTATTTCTTTTAAATCATTCTCATCCCATTGTACTCACTCTGTCTCTGTCTGTCTCTTTCTCATTCTTTCTCTCAATTTTTCTCCCTGTGTCTCTCTCATTCTCTCCCCCCTCTCTCATTATCTCCCCCCTATCTCTCTCTCTCTCTCTCTCTCTCTCTCTCTCTCAGTGTCCCTTTTTCCATTCACCGTTAATGGCGAATGGAGAGTGTTTCAATGTTTGTTTGTATTTCATTGCAAGCCCCATCACACCTTGCGCATATAATCTTTCTCTCTGTCTAATTCTTACATTGAATTCCCACCTCTCTCTCTGTTTCTCTTCCTATTCTTCTCACTCTTTCTCCCTACCTATTTTCCGTTTACCCCCTCTCTCTCCCTCCTCCTTTGTTTCTAATTATCTCTTTATCTCACCGCGTCTCTCTCACTCTCTCTTCTATCAACAATTTTCTTTGTGTTCTATCTCCCACACCTAAGCACACCCTCTCTTTCACTCACCATCACCATTAGGCGCTATATTTATCACTTTTCTCTCTTTTACCCTTCCCTACCCCTCTCTCTATTTATCTATCTCCCATGCTCTTTGTCCCACGAACCCATCTTTCTCTTCCTTTGTTTCTTTTCCCCACATCCACACTCATATTTCTTTCAATCTTCAAACCCTGCTTTTCGCAAGCTCACTTCTTCCTCTCCTCCTCTCTCATGTCCTCATTCTCTATTTATTATCTCTTATATCTTCCTACATTCTCCCAGATCTCATCTGGACCCAACCCAATTTCCTTACTCCACCAACAACATCTTATTCTATTGCTTTAAGAATTCAATTCCAGTTCTGATTTTATTACCCACTAAATGAACCGCCCATAAATTCCATCTAACGAGACAGCGAACGCCTTACCGACTCATACGACCTGCTAGAAACAGCAGTATGTATTTCTGAAACCTTATAGCATTATCATAGAGGAGGGAATCTTGAATATTTATTTTATTCTTGTAGAAGAGAATGGGCTGAAAGGAATAAAAGTTCGGATCCAATGCGTTGCGGTGGTCACTTTAACTCCAAGTATTCAATCTCTGCTCGAGGAGTTATTCTAGTGTTGATTATTCTAATCTCTGCCCTAGAATTTCTTTTCGAGATCAGTAAATGGTGATATAATCAGCCGAGTACCATGGGGCAGAGGATTTTCTCCTTTTCACCTTCTCGTTATCGCTTTCTTCCTCGACCTTCCCATATGTCTATATAGCTCCGTTTGTTTATTCAAGAAATCAATTTTGAAAGATATCGCTTCCATCAGATACCTGAGATATACATTAGTGCAAAGAGGGAGAGAGAGAGGGGGGAGGAGACGTAGGGGGAGAAAGCTAACACGCAAATATTTTGAAGAACGTGCACGTGGACTTTCATGAATGCTACTGCAAACATGGAATGCCCTACAACCTGTTGCTGCATGGTCTGGTAGTCCGTGAAATAAACTGGCAACCCCCAAAACATCTCATATGTCATACGGACTGGGCAAATTCTTTGCTGTGACATCCTCTTGATCTTAACGAACGGAGGTAGCAGGATCTCACCGAAATTTCCATTAACTCACTCCGTAAACGTCCTCAAGCAATCAATCCGTTCGTTAGCTGATATTCATCTTCGAACCCAGCCTATCACTCTTTGAAAATAAAATATTTGTAAAAGAGAAACAGACTGTGGCACACATATTCAGAATACTTTCGAAAATCCTTTCCTACTCTAGGCACAAGACCCGAAATTTTGGGGGTAGGGGCCATTCGATTAGATCAACCCCAGTACGCAACTGGTACTTAATTTATCGACATCAAAACGTTGAAAGACAAAGTTGACCTCGGCGGGATTTGAACGCAGAACGAAATACCGCTAAGCATTTCGTCCGGCGTGCTAACGTCTCTGTCATCTCGTCGCCTTAATACATCTGAAAATCAACAAATATATAATCGGTTAAGCGTGTGTGTGTATGTGTGTGTGCTCGGGGATTTCTTATTCATGTATAGTATATTAATTTCAAATCTCAGCACAAGGTCTGCAGTTTCGTGAGAGGTGTTCAGTTCATTTAATCGATAACAGTGCTCAACTGATAATAATTTTATCAAAGGAGGCGAGCTGGAAGAAACGTTAGCACGCCGGGCGAAATGCTAAGCGGTATTTCGTATGTCTTTACGTTCTGAGTTCAAATTCCGCCCAGGTCGCTTTTGCCTTTCATCTTTTCAGAGTCGATAAATTAAATACTAGTTGCGTACTGGCTCCTTCCCCAATATTGTTGGGCCTTGTGCTTCAAGTAGAAACTGATATTTATTTTATCGACCCCGAAAGGATAAAAGGCAAAGACGTTCTCTGTGAAATTTGAACGCAGAACGTGTAAACAAATAAAATGCCGCCTCATTTATGTCTAGTATATTTTGCCTGTGTACAGAACGTTACACTTGTACAATACAATCTACACGCATGTTTACATACATTCATAAACTGAGATAAATCTACTATCATATACACGTCAACATATATACACTACAAACACATATCTAGTGATATACATACACACCCCCGCATACAACTACACATATAGATTCTTCATATACAGATAGATGCTTCAGTTCTTGAACACTTACAGCCCCACACCAACACATCCATTACTGATGTACATATGTCAAAGCTTATATTTGGTAGCAGTTATAGCCATGTTAAATAAAAAGATAGCAATAAAATAGATATTATCTTTTTTTAAATTAATCAAATTTCATGAGTATTTATAATTATTTAATTAAATAATTGGATTATTTATCGAGAAATTTATGTGGTTCAGTAAAACATAAAATATATTCATAAAAATAGCTTTCTTATGTCCTATAATATTTTATTTATAAATCGACTCCCGTGCTGCAGAAATCAATTCTGATATTTATATATTCGCTAGAGTCATTAGAGTGTCGGAATTAGCGTCTTGCATTATTTTTTCCTGTCTGTGGCGCTCTGAGTTCAACCCCATCGAGGCTATGTTAACAAAAAAAAAAAAAGCCTTTTGGGTCAATAAAATAAAATATCTGAGCATATCGAACCCGTCTGCTTTCAAATCCATTGCGCGAAGGAAATAATAGACTAATGTTTGTTCGACGCATTCATGTTTCCGGTAACTGGTCATCTTGTTTAATACACGCGTTGCTTGCGCTTAAGAAAGTATAATACAGACACAGAGAGAGAGAGAGAGACACACACACACACACACACACACACACACACACAAAGAATTGTGTGCTCTGTGCAGTGGAAACCACATTTACATATGAGTTTAACGCTACTTAATATGCAAATGATGCACGATAAAACGCGGAAGAGATTATTGTAAATATTAACTTGTAATGAATGTGATTATTAGCTGAAGATGTGTGACGTTGATGAAACGTATTTTCATAAATATTTTCAAATTTCGTCATTTGATAAGTAATCGTATGATTTGGGGACAAATGTGTTGAAATTCCTAATGGTTAATTTCGATTTAATAGACTCTGTAACTCTTCTGACATAATTTGAATAGGATTAAGATACGGAATCCGAGGTAGATGGCGAGTGTCTGCCTAGCAATGATGGTACATGGTAAACATCAATACACACACCCATCGACACACACACACACACAAACACACGCAAACACGCACACACGCAAATATATATATAATATATATATATATAACGGAGAAATTGTACAAAATGTATAAATAGATGATGAGTAAAGCACGGGCAGAGTTTCGATTACCTGTTGTTATCCGAAGATTTATTGCAGGAACTTCGTCTTGGGAGACGGAAAGAGGAAGAGAGGTGGTTAGAGAAGTAGGTAGAGTGAGGTTGAGAGAGAGAGAGAGAGAGAGAGAGAGAGAGAGGTGGGGGGGAAGAGGAGACTATCTACATGCAAAAGAATACACATAAAGTGTGATAGGAAATACAAATAACATTATTAACATGAAGACGAAATTAAGTCATACATATACATTCAATAGAGAGCCATTCTATTCCTAGGATGGGGTAGTTATTTTGTCGACGCGAAGGGAGGTAATGTGGGCCAGGAAAACAGTTGCCATGCAATGAAATGATCGGTCTCAAACTAGTTTTCACTTTATTTTCTCTGCAACATTATATTTTATTCTTGATTGTATTCTTTAGTTTGTCTGATTTTTTTTTTCGCCTATAATCTGACTTTTAGATTGAATAGAAATTTACTGACAACTTGTCCCTTTTATTTTCTTTTGTCTATATTTTTATTTCTGCGATTTGCATTTTACATTTTGCTTGTAGATGTATCTTGTCTGTCACTATTTCTATGGTTTTAGTTTATTTTTCTGTGAACTGCTGGGAAGGACACACCTCTCTGGGAATACATTATGAGACTGAGTGAAATGGCGAGGCGATCTAACGAAAAACGCAATTAAGTGATCACCTGATAACGGGAATTCTATACCTTGGATGTTGGATAATTATTGTACAAAGTGTCAGCTATGGACTACAGGTATAAGAATGCGTCGAAACGGTTGTAGTGAGTTTAAATAAAGAATACCGTTAATTCTTTTTGTTTTTCATTTGTCTATACGTAGATACATACACATTCACAAATATCACTATGTAGGCATATGTGTATGTGCTGGTGCATTTTCGCAAGATCGCGTGTGTTGCACACGCGCACACGCACCCATACACACACACGCCGACACAAGCACACACATCCTATCTCTCTCCCTCTCTCTCTCACTACAAAGTGCGTTTAAGAGCCGTATGTATGCGTACCAGTGCATAGATTTATATGTTCCTAGAAGACTATTCCTGAGACCTATGTAGATACCAACTTAATCAAGAAATATTTCAAACTTTACGAAAAATGAAAACAGTAGTTTAAAGGGCAGGCGCAGATGAATATTTTAGTCAGAGAATAAGTTTACATAAACAACGAGATAAAATCCGTCTCTGCAAACATTTACGAGAAAGCAATGTCCAATAAGCCTCCAAATTTACAACGAGTTGGATGTAAGCTTGTAGGAGATATGGAATTCACGGTTTCACCGATTAATAAAATCCCGGAATTTTACGATGAAATTAAGAGACGTTGCAATTCCAGTCATTAACTGATACGCATTCAAACACAGATTTGACTTCTCATTTTAGAATTGGCAAAAATATATTCAATAGAAGGTTCCATGGATACAAGTGCTTCTTTATTCATCACTCTCATATCTGCAATGATTATATACCTAAATCACTTTCTCTTGATATTTCTCCTAAATCTCTTACGTACCTCAATATGGGCATATATATATATATATATATATATATATATATATATATATATATATATATATGTACTCGACAAACCGGTGTTTTGTGATGTTACACTATTTATTTTTCTCACGGCTGTTTAGAAATTTTGAAGACGATTATAACTGCAATACTTACATAGTGGATAAGCACTTCGCCCGATAAATGTCTATTAATACATAGAAGGGAAATAATATTTTCTTTAAGGCGGCGAGCTGGCAGAATCGTTAGCACGCCGGGCGAAATGGTTAGCTTTATTTCTGCTGTGTTCACGTTCTGAGTTCCAATTCCGCTGAGGTCGACTTAGCCTTTCATCTATTCGGGGTCGATAAATTGAGCACCAGTTGCGTACTGTGGTCAATCTAATAAACTACCCCCTCCCCAAAATGCTCGGGCTTTCTTCCTGGAATACGAAAGAATAATTTCTATATTATACAGTCAGTTGCATGCTTTTGTCAGCATGTTCTTTTCTTCCCAAATTAAACTTTCAATCTATCCTCTCCAACACTAAACTCTCATCTCTTTCACTTCTACCGCCAGTCACTATGTGTGTGTATATGTATATGCATGTATATATATACAAATGTATATTTATATAGGAGTGGCTGTGTGGTAAGAAGCATGATTCCCGACCACAAACGTTCCGGGTTCAGTCCCACTGCGTGGCACATTCTGCGAGTGTCTTCTGCTATAGACACTGGCCGGCCAAAACCATTTGAGTGGATTTGGGGGACAGAAACTAAGAGAGGTCCGTCGTATACACACACAGACACACACACACACACAGAGAGAAACAAACCCTCACAACTACACACACGCACGCACAGAGAAACACGCATATATATATGAATATGTCTCTCTCTCTCTCTCTCTCTCTCTCTCTCTCTCTCTCTCTATATATATATATATATATATATATATGTGTGTGTGTGTGTATGTAATGGCGTGTGTGCGCATACAATATATCCATAATACATCTTTAAACCGTCCACGTTTCCACACTTGAAATTGTAAATTTATTTGATGGACAACCTGTATACATCCATATACACATACATGATCATACGCATACACACACACATATACGCACACACAAGCACGCACACACATACACACATATATATGTGTGTATATATGCATAATGTGAGAGAGAGGAAGAAACGGTGAATGCTATCGGTGGACAGACAGATAAAATGTATATATTTATATAAGTGTGTTTTTGCGGTGGTGTATATAGATTCCGCTTGTAGGGATGGTGAATACATTAGTGTCATTTCATTAATCGTTGTGGATGAATGATTAGGCTGTATTCAATAAATACTGTCCATTCTGCACATACCCACACACAGAGATACACAGACGTAACGACCAGACACACACACACACAGAGTTCCACAAACACACACAGAGTTCCACAAACACACACCCACATAAACGAACAGCCATTCACCCTTCCTTGTATACAACAATACATACATACATATACATACACACACACACACACACACACACACACACACACATACACACACACACACACACACATATATATATATATATATATATATATATATATATATATATATATATATATACATATACACGCACATTATTACTAAGTGACAAGAAAAAATAACGCAACTTTATAGCAGGAATTTGCAAAAATATATAAATATATCGTTGATCGATATACAGAAATAGGTATAGGAATTCGGTTTGTGATGAATTTTTGGCTAGGATTTAGATGGACAGATTTTCAGGCCAAAAGAAATTCAGAAGCAGACTTTGAATATAAAACTTAATGCCACCATATATAAAACCTACGAAAGATGTCTGATGAACATTCTACTTATTAGTTTTAGCTGTGTTCAGTGAAGAGAAAAGAAAGATGTATGGAACAATCAGTCTTTGTGGATGACTTGTTTTTCTTCTTTGCTTTCAGTAAACTGAAGCATTTCGTTGGTCAAAGCCAGTGAGATAAAAGTTTTCTGTCGAGGTTGTATAGTTATTTGCTTGTTTATTTGTGTTCTGTTTGTTACGTAATATAGAACATTTTAAAGTTCTTTCGAAGATAATATTTTGGGATGGTAAGTTGTAATGTAGCTACTTACAATGAAATATGTGTGTATGAATGCATTGATATATACGTATGTATACATGTGTGTATATGTGTGTGTATGTATATATATATATATATATATGTGTCTGTGTATGTATATGTATACATATGCTTATAAGTACAAACATAAACACATTAATTATTAAAAAACACGCATACACACACAAACATACACACAAACATACATAACATATATATATATATGTATATATATATATATATATATATATATATATATATATATATATGTATATATATATATATATATATATATATATATATATATATATATATATATATATATATATATATATATATATATATATATATATATATATATATATATATATATTTATATGTATATATATATATATATAAGATTATATATATATATATATATATATATATGCATATATATGTATGTGTATATGGATGTGTATATATATATATATATATAAGCATATACGCCCCATATCAAAGTGTGTGAATAAGTGCACATCACCATATTGGTGGATAAATATTCTCTATTTCATAGAATATTTCTCAGTATATATGAAGCCTGCCGCATGGGACGGTGAGACTCATTTATATCTTTGATAAGAATACGTACTGACTCACTCAACTCATCGCCCTTCAATATGCACAGAACACACCCACGCATATACTTTTAATTTTTCTGTATAAATGTAAAGCAGGTGTAGGCATAGTTGTGCGGTAAGAAGTTTGCTTCCCATCCATATGGTTCTGGGTTCAGTCCCATGACGTGGCACCTTGGTAAAGCGTCTTTTTCTATAGCCTCTGGCCGACCAATACCTTGGGATCCGATTTGGTAGACGGAAACTGAAAGAAGCCCCCTATATGCAGGTACGCTCTCCAATTCCTCAAAACGAAACCTGTTTATTAGTTATTACAACTATGTCCAATAGAAAGTTTAACGAATATTTTGCTAAGCATCTTTGTAATTGTGTATAATGTGATCCGTATTATCGCTTTATACATATCCTCCCTTGGTAGTTTTGTATTACACCTCTTAGAACACACTCTGCTAATGTTAACATCACATTTGCAAATAATATTATTAGTAACGAACTAATATTAAATATTGTTCGGTGCAGGATATGATAGGAATTACTTTTCCTCAACATTGAAGGAAACATAGTAAGCTACGCAATTCCTGTTTTACATCTCGCGTTATTCTCTGCGGATGAAGAGCATTTGCGGACAAAAGAGGATGCTATTTTTGTGGCATCATATATAGCTTCAATGTTCTATTGTCTTCTAACGTGTTGGCTAGGTTTCTCATCGCATGTAAAGTCGATCTCAATTTATTTCTCTTGCACTTTGCACAATCTCTTCTTAACAGATCAAAGTTCGTTTGCAGAAAACCAATAGATGCTGGTAACCCGTTATATGTCTGATTCCCCTCCAATTCTACCGAATACATACACTCAAGAATACTTGTTGCAACATGTTATCACTGTTTTATATTAACAGATCATATGCAGACACGTTAATTGTGCTGGGCCTGAAGTTACTTTAATCTAGTACGGAAGCCAATTCCAAAATGACACCTTGTGCGTACTCACATGCTATGTTTCGAAATAGCGATTAGTATTTGTAAATATTGACACCTAATTATCTCTGCGAATAAATATTACACATCATTGGCGCAGGTGCCACTACGTGGTTGATCTCCAACTGCTTAATTCCAAGATCATTGTGTGGCACCTTGGGCAACTGAATTCTATCTTACATATATACATATATGATAGACAGGAAGCAGCTAGGTTGGCTCTTTGAAATACAGGTACTACTCATTTTACCTGTTGCGCGGGCCGGATAAACGTGGAGTAAAGTGCCATAGTCGATGGTATAATGTTTCAGCATGTATCGAACTCACTGTCTTATGATGGTGGGCCGAACACAGTAAACACTTAACCACGCAACTTATTTTTGTATATCAATTGCCAAAATGATTTAAGACTCAATGCCTAGGAGTTTAAGGTGTGATTTTTCGGGTCATTTGACTGTTATTTCTGATAGTATCTGAGCGCTGGAATTAACATCGTTGATTCAAGTAAATCTATTGGATTACAGTGGTACGTTTCCATCTTCTTCATTATGCACAGACTAACTGAACTTAACGCTGCTTAACGGTCGATGTTTTCAACAATACTTAAAAGTAATGATTTCAAATACAGACAGACACAGACTGCCAATCAGCCTTTCAAGATGACATAGCTTATCACCTATTGTGTTTATTAATTGCAACAATTTAATTTAAAATTAATGAATATTTTCCCGAGATTTAATTATGATTATAGTACTATTTCGATGTTATTGAAAAGCAGATGATTACTAAGATATCATCAGTCCGTGTAACACATTAAATAAAGTAACCATGTTGGTGTGGGGCTAAACCCATCAGCCAATAATTCTAGAGTTCAAATTAACTGATGTGTAATGTTGCATATTTCAACAGAAAATTTAATTTTACATTATCTCAGATCACTTATCTCTCATGAATATGCAGAAGATCAACATGCAAATATTACATTTGACAGACTGACATGAAATTTATAGAGCAATGCTAAAGCTGTGTATAAATTAGTACAGACACACGTACATGATCATTTGAGCACAAAGAAACGTCCAATACACATAGTAATATAGATACACACACACACATATAAATATATAGACATACATACATACATATATATATATATATATATATATATATATATATATATATATATATATATATATATATATATATATATATATATATATATATATATATATATATATATATATATGTATATATATACAAATACACCCAGGGCTGGCCAAAAGTCACCTGACAGTAGATCAAAACCATTTAATTCCAAGATTTATTTATGTTTAACAATTGAATGAATTTAATAAAAGCATCTGAATGTGAAACAGCATGAAAATTGTTCAAACTGATGTCCTTCTTGAGCGATACATTTTCCCATTCCACATCAAAACAAAATTATAGATAGTATTTATGGAATTTTGATTTTGTGTCGGGTGGTTATTGACCAGGACTTTATATAAATATACATATATACATAAACACACGTGCGCGCGCACAAACACATAAATAATTGGAATTTATAAAACAAAACAAAAGACAAAGACAGGTGGGTAAACAACAAACGGGTGAGTTAGTTTAACGTTCAGGAAGGTGAGAAAGTATTTTACGTTTCGAGCCTACGCTTTTCAACAGAAGGGAACACGAGAAAATAAACAGAGAGAAAATATATAAAAAAGCATTAGTGGTTAGCGGTCAGTGTGGTATAACGGTTGCTTCACAACCACATGATTTCGGGTTCAGTCCATCTGCGCGGCACCTTCGGCAGTTGTATTCTACTATAGTCTGTGTCTGTCTGTTTGTTGATTCAAACAGAACGCGAAGCAGTCTCAAAGATATATATTGGCGTATAAGTACTACAGGTTAATTCCAGATTCAATACCTGCTCCGTTTTACCACTGCCATTCTCTAAGGGTGTGCAGAACTGAACTCGACATTGTACGCTCTTAAATGTGTATCTCAATCACATATCTTTACAATATATTTGGAAATGTGATGTATGGTCATCAGTATGCTAAAAGCATAATAATATGGACGTTTGATTTTAGACCAACGAACAGATCGGCATATGACTGCTAGCTCTGAAATGACACAGAGCTACACAATAACAATAAGAATAACATACATACGTAAATGTATATCACTCACAAATTTGTCTACGTATATATTCGTCTATCTAGAAATAAGTGCCTCATGAATTCAAGTGACTGCATCTTAAGTCATCTAAATGTAAAGCACTGACCAGCATAGTTTTATGTGCTGCTCACATAATCATAACTTTCAAGATATTTGTTTCATTACGAAGAGAATTAGCATGAAAAATATAATTTGCCGGTAACCTATTGATTAGAATTAAGAACTCATTTATCACGATGTCAAATGAGATAAGGTATTACTATCTATGAGATTACATGCAATGGTGATTAATGAACTATATCTTATCGGTAAATCTTTATGGGCAACAGTTATTGCCTTCCATGCTAAGACAAATCTGTGTCATTGAAACCGTTAGTCTACGAGATGCTGAAGAACAGATAGTAAGAACATCTATAGATATTAAGCATGACCGGACCGATATTGCATCTGATTCTTCCAAGGCCAACATTCATTTTCATATTACTTGGTTCGATAAAGTCACTATTAATCAGGAAATTGCTTCGATCTTCATCGATCATCCATTATGCGAAATTGCTAGATTGTATGCCTATGTTATGTGCCGGTATTATAAATAAATCACGCGGGGCTCTCTAACGGGTAAACGTTAATGCTGATCCTTGAAAGACAAATCTTATTAACATGACTAAAATAGTTAAAAAAAAAAAAAAGAAACAGAAGTGAGAGAAAAGAAATGAAGTGTTGTGTTTCGGAGTTCTGGAATAGCAATAGTTATGTGGGGAAGAACATGATGGGATGTAAGTAATCGAAAGTTTTGTAAAATAATTTCTTTTACAATAATAATTTTTCTGTTGTCTATTTTTCTATCTATCTATCTGCATTCATATATATATAAATATATAAATATAAATAAATAAATAAATAAATAAATAAATAAATATATAAATATATATATATATATATATATATATATATATATATATATATATATATATATATATATATATATATATATATATATATATATATATATATATATATATATATATATATATATATATATATATGTATACATATATATATATACATTTGTGTAACCTAATGTGGGACCTGAGGCCAAAGTTTAATGTACAACGGCTGTCACATACAGGGCACACGATGAAGCACCGTGTTCTAGACTTCATTGCTGCCCACTCTTCAAATTGGCTGTCGCGTCATTAATTTTCATAGGTTTCTGTTCTTTTGTGAATTGCTTCCACCATTCAAACCTGTTCGTGGCCCTGATTTCCCATTGTTTTCCATCTGGAGATAAATACTTGATATAAAAAGCAGGAACTGGATAAATCTTTAGGTTAGAACACGTATGAAGGACAGTCTAACTACACAGAATAATAACAACAAAAAACAAAAATAAGGACAAAAACAGCAACAACAAAAAAGATGTCACCAGACATGGCGATGCAACGTCAGATTCAGTTTGCATTTTCTTAGAAAGCTCTCCTGTCTATTAACAAAGTAAACAAACAGCTAATGAGAAATGAAAGCTCATATATTTTAGATGTCTATATGTATTAGTTGAATGTAATTTAGGTTTTAGATATTCCTATAATTCTAATAGATTCTTCTACACTTTGAACAACACATGCATACATACATACATACATACATACATACGTACATACGTACGTACACATACATATACATATGTAGGTGAGCCTGTGTGTACCAATACTCATACTCACAAACACATACATATGTATATAAATATATATAGAGAGAGACAGAGAGAGACACAAAGAGAACGATAGAGGGAGACAGAGAGAGACACAAAGAGAACGATACAGAGAGGAACAGAGACAGTAATTGCTGTAGACAAACATAGACAAATATAGAAATATAACGAAGTATATATATGTATGTGTGTAACTATATTTATGTCCATTCATATATATGCTTATATTCCTATACATACATATGTATATACATATACATACATATATACATATATATATATATATATATATATATATATATATATATATATATATATATATATATATATATATATATATATATATATATATATATATATATATATATATATATATATATATATATAATCATAAATATATAGGCATTGACAGTAACCTGCTTCTCCAACATACTGAGAATTCAGAAATAGCAGTCAAAGAACTACTGATTTCAAAACTACAAATTATTACTCCAGATTGAGCTACCCGGCAGAAATTGTTAATTATTAATTTTATTACTAATTGATGATTCCCTGCCCTGCATATCTATATATATATATATATATATATATATATATATATATATATATATATATATATATATATATATGTATGCATATGTATGTGTGTGTGCGCGCGCGCGTGTGTCTGTGTGTTGGGAAAGTTGTGCTTACGTTCAGCCCCCGGGTCAATACGAGACTGGGGCAAGACAAAACTTCATTAAATCCATCATGCAACACATTTAGATGAAATGCATTTGATTGACACACACCCGCTATTCGTTCTAAAAGAACATTTCCGTAACGTCGGTTCGTTTCACTGAAATATCAAATTCGTAATTGAATTACAATGTTTGGCGCTACTAATATGACAATTCATAACATCATAAAAGTAACTCAATAAGAAAAAGAATTAAAAAAATATAAATCTCTTTCTAAACCTGAGATTTATTTACTGGAGCTAAATAATTTGCTGAAAACTACATCTTACTATCTGTATGATTTAAGGCAGAGAAAGAATGTTTAGATGGTTTTCTTGTAATAATGGAATTTCTGGTAAAAATATCAAAGATACAGCCTAGATAATACAGGTTTCGATACACTGAAATATAAGAGAAGGCTACTGTTCTATGATCATTCATAGTCAACATTTCCCGCTCTTTAATGACCTGCTTCTAAATAACAATAGGAAAATATATCTGTCCAACAAGAAAATGTGGGTGGCCTGGAGCATTGTGAAATAAAGTGTCTTGGTCAACACCGCACTGTAAATCGAACACACGGTCTTGCGATTGTGTACCAAATTCCCTAACCATCTGATAACGTGCCTTCAATTTGTGTAGAATGTCGAACGTCTGCATTCCGATATCAAATTCCACTGGACTCAAATATTCCTTTAGTCTTTGGAGCAATAATTTATCAATCTAAGATAATGGTTAAGAAGAAAATTAGACTAGAAGCCCAGCGATATTTGTTCCGGATCTTTGAGTTGTTGGTTCAAATCTCGTTATGACCTGCTTGTGTGGAAATAATTAAAATAAACAGTCGTTTTACAACACCACCTTCGTGGGTGTGTAATACGCGACAACGTATCATCAAATATTTCTTCATGCATGGAGAGACATGTGTATAGCTGTGTGCGAATCTGTCCTTGTGTGACTGCATGTGTGTATGGGTATTTGTGTGCATGTCTTTCATTTTGAGTTTGTCCGTTCCAACGTTGGAGAAACGGTGATGGTTTTTTCAATTCCCCCGCAACCAGCGATTTCGACAAAATACAACGAAAGAACAAATACTAGAGTTTACAAAATAAGTACTGTGATTGATTTTTCCGACTAAACATTCCAATCGGTGACCCCAAAATGGCTGCAGGCCAATGATTCAAATAAATAAACGATAAAAAATATCTGGTTCAATTTTTCGTAGTACGGTCCTATAGAAAACTAAGAACATATTGAACGATTTGGTCCCTGAAATTAAAACAAAAAAACAAAAACAAAAAAAAACAAAAAAAAAACAACAAAATATCAAAGCTCAGTAGTGACAGATCCATCTCGTTTGATTCTAGGTATACTCATTCATGCTGACTTGAGGTCAGTCACCAATAGCAACATCATAGCGTTTCAGATCGGATTGTTTAACAGCATCACGCTAATTCACATTAGTGTGGTTAACAGCATTGTACTGCTTAATAACAGTTATAATGAGCTGTGAATTCCACACGTTGTTTGATAGCTTTTCATACTGACAGCTGAAGATATTGATAGGAAAATAGATTTAATATAATCACCACATTAGTTATTACTAATAGCACGGACTGCGGCAAATACTGTGGCGAAAATTGTAGAGCTAATCAAATTATCTACGCTTAGAGAAGCGAAATGTTCTGTAAAGATACATTAAAGTATGTGATCGCCTAATGATAATAATAATAATAATAATAATAATAATAATAATAATAATAATAATATATTTTATTTGTCACAAGGGAGAGAGCTGAATGGATATTGGAAGGACAAGTTACCGAAAGTGCTGGTCTTATTGAAAAACTGATTATGAGAACATGGGACAAAAATATAAATAAAAGACATGTAATAAGCTTTTGGGTAAGAGGAGAACAAAGAAGAACGAATCTTGATTATACTTTCTGCCAAAATCAATTGACCTCAGCCAACAGACCTGTGTGGTTTGACAGACATACGCATGTATTTCCTGGTAACAACTTCATTCCTGTGGGACATTCTCGATATTCACCTGCCTTTGAACAAATCTACCCTTTCCTCGCTAAGTAGAATTTGAAAGAGATGATGCGCTTATAAAAGAGCAAACTCTCTCTCTCTCTCTCTCTCTCTCTCTCTCTCTCTCTCTCTCTCTCTGTCTATCTATCTATGTATCTATCTCTTCAGCACATTTATTTATGGCGCACTTACAATGTGACTGACTGCCAGTAAGAGCAAATTGCTGGCGACCAGAAGAAGACAACGGAGTTCACTTCACAACAGACTCATCGAATAGCGCGAATGTTCCGAGAAGCAACAATAGCTGATATAACGTCAAATGTTATAAATGGTCGGACACAGACCAAAATACATGCACAAACATCTGATGCAGTGGGGCTGAGTGCATTAGGCAGCCTAGGATGAGCGAGATCGCTTTCGACATTTACTCGATTAACAAGTGGGAATCTGCCTGAGGAGATTCTGTATCTTATGAAGGACAAAAACACCGGAAATGTCTTGATCTGAGTTGTTCTTCTCCTTAGCTACTGATTGCATGGCATCTTGTTATTATGCGTCACAATAAGATGATCTTTATCTAGAACTCATTGCAGAGATGGCTATATGCTGAAAGGAGAAGGATTATGCAGACAGCTGCATCTTTCACAGGGCTCTTAACCAGTGGAAAAGTAAGTAAATGATGGACGGTGACAATTATGCAGGTAGACTCTTTAACACACGTTTTACAAAGCAATAACCATTTTGTTAGAGAATAATATCAACGACTATAAGACGAGAGGAGGGAAATCTTATGTTCGGCGTGTAGAATAAAAGCTGATGTTTTCCTTCACCTGGAGGTCATCCTTCACTCGTGAAAAGATTTTCAATAGAGTTCCATCAGTGTCTACTATATCAGTGTGCATATTGGTGCAAAACTTTGGTGGGTTTGGCAGATAGATTTAACTGCTGTTTCCAGCGACCACATAATGCTTTAGGTGTTTCATCAAAAAATTATTATACTGGTAATGATGGTGATGACGACAGACATAATGGTAAATGTGCTGCTAATAAGGACAGTGATTAGGATAATAATCAAGATGAAGATACTGATGACAATTAAGAAGGGACAGAATAGTATGTAGCATGAAAGATAGGGAAGAAAGAAAGAAAGTACGAGGCAAACAGTACAGACCGGTTTGAAGCTGTGGCTATTGCTAAACAATGAAAGCAAGCTATTTGGAAATGGTTAATGTTCATTTGAGAAAATGAATAAATCAAGTTATTGAAGTTGTTTTAAATTATATCACTTTTCACTGCAATATAATTTCTGCAGAGCTTAACAAATTTGTTATCAACAATGAGATGTTCACCCTTTGCGACATACAGATTTCCATAGATTTCACAGATAATGCGTAATTTTTGAAAAATTACTAAGGAAAGTCTTAATTGTTCATTTGCATACTTGCACGCGTCGAAGTACTTAGGCATATATATATATATATATATATATATATATATATATATATATATATATATATATATATACTTTATATCTGACTGCGTGTGTATGTATGTGTTTGTGTGTATGTGCATGTGCGTTTTTCTGTTTGTGAAGATATATATTTATAAGTATATATATATATATATATATATATATATATATGTCTGTATGTATGTATGTATGTGTATATATATATAGTTACTTAGTTATATAGATTAGAGAGAGATAAATATATAGATAAATAATTCTATAGATGTATATACACACAGAAGCAAACACACAAGTACAGACACGCGT